>NC_068362.1:91784168-91844168 GCF_020536995.1 Dreissena polymorpha
TGGTAAACAGACATTGTCATGCCTGCAAAATAGCAAAGTTCCACTTTTTGTGTAAATACCTTTTTTGCATCATTCTCAACCATAGCCGGTTATGTGGGATTTATATCAAAATTCTAAAATATACCTTACATGGGAACTGATCAGAAAAAGACCTGAAACAGAATAACATATGCAGTTAGTTTTTTTGTAGAGAGAAAAATGTTTGAAAAAAAAGTGAACACATGTTCTTTTGTAATTCATACAGTGTATCACAATTTCAAATTCTGATTCAAGATGAAATATTCTACACTGTTAAGTCACATGATAACATATGTGAGTGCAATACAATTTCTGTACTGACCAACATGCAAATTTTCCATTTTTGTGTTAATACCTTTTTTTGAACTTTGTACACCATAACCTGTTATGAAGGGTTTGCTTCTTGATATTTAAATATCTATACTATAGGTACTCTAACCAAGACAAACTTCCTATGGGGTTTGCTGTTGATACACATATTTGTGTCAACTTGAATGAAAGATTGTTGTGGCCAAAAATTCACATGTTGGTAAAAAGCAAAATTTGTATTTTGGTGTGCTTATAGATTTTTTTTTTAGTTTGGGACATGAAATGTGCTTGCGAATGAGATTTGAAATGGATAATTTTGCATTATATGGTCAAAAATATCAAAAGTAAGCCTAAATAGAAATATGCTGACAAATTAGTGCATATGTTTTCTGTCACATAAAGTATCATATTAAAATGTAAATTCTGGTCAGAAATTGTTCAACTTATGATTTGAGATGAAATATTCCATCACGGTGTTAGCAGCACATGGTAACAAGTAAATACTGAGTGTTAATTCATTGTAGAAATCAACTTAGTATGGCAGAGTTTGATGTGTACAAATAACCTACAGTCAAAAAGGTCTGATGCAGATAAAAAACAAAACAACACATATCAAGTGTTAAACTGACTGACTTTGTATAAATCAGAAGTTTTCACAAAAATCTGAATTGAAGTACACATTTTGTTTACAGTGTTTCACTTTTGAAACAAAAACTACACAAGATGATCTATCATGTATTTTAACTTTCTTTGTTTACATATGGGATGTGTTGACATTTAAAAAAATCCACGGTTTTGTCCATCACAAAACAAAAAAAAACATGTTCGTGGTACTTATATGTCATATTATCCATGTTTTGACAGAATTCGTCGTTTCTTGAACTCTCAATCCAAGAAAGAAAGCCTGAAAATGCCTCACATACATGTATCGATACTGTACATAGAACAACACCCATTTTTCGGAAGGTTCGGATGAAACTCATATCTTTGAACGTTGTATTTTTCCAAAAAGCAAAGTAAACTACAAACTTTTTGTCAAGCAGGAAGTAAAACTATCTTTTCTAGAACTAATGACACCGCATATTGCGCAAAATTCGGCTTGTTGATAAAAATACTCGTCGATGAAAACATAAAACACTTTGTTTACATACAATTGGGGCTTTTGTCGACTTTGTGAAATTTCATGTGTTGGGGAAGGGACATGCATCTCGAGTTTTTATGCTGTTGAGTTGAATAACGGCATACTATAAAAGGGCGAATTGATCGTGTTAGAATCATTTCGATTTTTGAAACTGAACGAACAACACGCATAATGAGTAACAGAAAAGCTTGCGAGCAATGGATGTCAAGTGTGGAGAAAAGTGGCAGTTTCCAGGCATGGTTAGAGAGGCAGAATAAGCATCGTGAGAATGAGTCGTCAGCTGGAAACAACAAAGCAGCTTGTAACAGATGGATTAAGGGCATGGGCGAAATGCTGCCAACTGTATATGACACTACGTTAGTGATTGTGTGTCATAGGTGCAAAAACTTTTTTTCGATGGTGAACTTTTGCCGTAGATGCGAGGCCCTCAGCTGTGTGTCATGTACGCGGATCGACGATCGCTGCGAATGGTGTGGCGAAATTCAGGGTTACGGCCAAAACAGAGGAGTGAGGCTTTTGCATCTGTGATGGACTGATCGAGTGGACTATGTGGGCTGATCTAGTGGACTATGTAAACTGTTGTACGTTGTTGTTGCGAAAGATTAAATGTTTGAAATATTGATTGTTGCAGAATAAAATCGTTTGAAAACTACATATACATAGTTGTTTGTATTTGCTTTGATTAGAGTTGGATAATATAGTTTGAGAAAACATACGACACTGGGTTATATCAATAACTAACGCAATAGCGAAATCAAACATTCGTGCACACAATAGTACTTGTTTTTTCAACTCTGCGTTTGGTAGTTGCATGAATAAGTATATGTTACTACAAGAATAAGAACAAATCGAATTGAACGGTTCATGATATTTATTTACAACACGATCATACGAAACATACTCATGTGTCTATCAATAGTCTTGTTCCTGGACCCACCATTCGCAAAAACTGGCAATTCGGTGAATGTTTATGGTGTTCCAAGAAAGCATCGTCTGTGGATTTCCAATGATACAACACAATGCCACAACGAAAACATTTGCAACGATCGTGTTGTCCCAAGTAGTACAACCCGCACGAAGCAAGCTGGTATTTGTTTGGCTGTATTTGGGGCGACCAATGCTCAAAAGTTTTCAGTCTATCGATATAGTTGTTCATAAACATACTTGTTTCATTCGTGCAAAAAGCGTCGGTATCATCCATGATATGATATGATATTATATTACACATGCAATTGGTTATTTCAACATCTTTATACATTTTTTGTCTCAAAAATACTCTTGGTCAAACGTTACGAGTTTTGTTCTCTTGGCTTTTGAGCTCAACAAAATCCCATTAATGGTTTGAAGTCGTTTTGTGGGATCTTGGTGTGTCCAGCACAAATCATATTTCGGATTGATCAGAATAACCTCAATATCGACATAGTACACAATTTCCGTATCTGTCGCTTTCCAACATTGATCTCGCGTCGAAAATGTAAACTTCACATCTGGATAGAGATCCATGATGTACATTTCGACAGCTTTGTTCCACTGTTCGAGGTTTAAACGTAACATGTGTCGAAAAAAACCTAAATCTTTGAGTTCGACGGCTAGCATTGTTTTGTGTGAAGTGTACTAAGTCAAATTACTGCTATATAACATTTTTCTACAAAACAAACAAACACCTGTAAACGTTTCAACAATTTTATTCAATACTTTGAACATGTACAATTGACAGGCACGCAGTGACAGGTCCAGCATCGGTGCATTCGGTTTATACGTCGCTGTGTTATTTTGCCCACGCTGAGAAAAATGGAGGACGTTTCGCCACCGCAATTTCGGCATCCCAGTCCTCAGTTTTTGGAGTGACGGTTTCTGAAACAGAACAAGCAAAAGTTAGTTACAGCATTCAACGTTTACAATCAAACCTCCAACACTAACATATGAAATTCTTAACAACATACTTTTTATCTCAGACAGCCTAATCTCCATATCCCAGTCCTCAGTTTTTGGAACCCGGAATGTAGTTGCTGGCACAGACATGTTATCGCTTTGAAGGTTAGATCAAGAATGATTTGATCTACCAGTCATGTAGCGCCTTTTATTTGCAGCGACTCTTTGACAACCACTAACCCAAAGCTGTTGTTACTTGTTTCAGTATACAGAATATTTAGGTTTTTGTTGGCCGTATTGTATTCACAAGAAACGAAGTTGTACTTTGATTGCATCAAACGCTCAATTTCCTCACGAAGTGTCGCTGAGTCATCTTGCTGCGAGACCTCAAGAATGCTTCTCATGCGAAATGAGTCAAGTTGTTTGTTCCAAAAATCAGTAGTGCATTTGGGTACGAGTGTTTGACCATAACGTTTGATTAGACACGAAGCCAGTTTGTCATGCGTATTCTTTGAAAATGTTAGTACTCCAATCATACTTAAGGCTTGTGTCAAGTAATAGCTCGTAGCTGCCATATCTTTGGTACATGTTCTTGAAAAATAAAGGTGACACTGATGAACCTCATTGCCGTAGTTATCTTCGTAATCGGTTTGTTCGCAAAGCAGAAAATCAGACCCATTGCTTTGAGAACCAGTAAACCTGAGCTTCACAAACTGTATGTATTCAGGTTTAGATATATGAATGACAACTTGTTCTAGGTCTGTTTGTGTGAAATCAACAGGCAAAACATGTTTTTCGTTGATAACAATGTAACACGATGAATCAAAATCAAAGTTTTGATTAATGTGTGTTGCTAACAACTCGGGTTGGTTTGATTTGATGAGTGCATGCAATTTGCTTTCGCCTTTCCGTTCGATGCAACGAGCCATATCTGTTTTCAAAACCTACTTTTTCAAGCTTATAACACTAACTTTGTAACATGACGGGTTGTATATAAAGCCATGCAACTTATTCAATGCGTCTCATTTACAATTTGACAACCGAAGCGACAACATGTTCGTCCAAACATTGTGCGAAAAATTCATTCGCGAGAAAAGAAATTTCAATGCGAATGGTCACCAGAAGAAGTACATGTTTAGCGTTACATGTCCTTTCACAGATGTCGAGGGACTGCGTTTTACGTCGATAACGAACAGTCCGTATGACTACTTGAACTACAAGCCAACGCTGGACCATGTGTTTCTCGATGAACCGACACTAGCTGCGTTTGAACGATATGTTGACTTGATGTTTTCTGTTGCCGATGAAAAGATTGATATGTGCTACTTCAAAATATTGAAAACATTAGTACCAGAACATTTCGCAACTCTAAACGAGCGCATAAAAAAGGGTAGATACATGCAGTCGAATCCCACGTTAAACTACAGACTGCCGATATGCATAATACCAGTGTTGGAGTTGCATGGAATCGAGGAGTTCAGCAAAGTTTATTCTGTGAAATCGACTTGTCTTTCTTTGGAAAGGACTCAGATACGATTGAAGCTGAACACCTACTTTCGAGCAGTCATGACATTACTCGATTGTACGGAAAACGATATCGTGGAAATATTGGTGAAAAAAGGAGTGCTACCGAGTAAAAACTTTCAGCTTGTCAGTACACAGAAAGAGCTCACAATAGGTCTGAAAATTGTGAGAAGCTGTGGTGAAATATACGAAGCGTTGCAAACTGGCATCGAAATGAGAGAGATGAATGCTAACGTATACTCACTGCAACCAAAATATGGATATCCAAATACAAATTTGTGTCAGGCGTTAGAGGTTTTGTTTGTGATGCATCCTTTGTACCGCAAGCACATCAACAGTCTTCACATTGAAACGGAGCTGATCGATGGGGGAAAAGGTAGACTAGTCAATGCTATTCCTAATCGCAAACGCAAATTTGTTGAAGATCCAAAGGATCAGTCGAGTCTCCCCAAAAAGATGCTTTGCAAAACACAAGAACAAACATGGAATGACTTGCCTTGTTCTGATAAGAAGGCGTGTTCGGAGCAAAACGAGATAATCAGTATGCCGGTCGATTTGGCAGTCGTGAAAGAAGAAATCGTGGAAACGTTCACCCCAGAACAAGAGGTACAAGAAAACCCGATGCCCGTTAGCGACATGTTACCTGAAGAAGACCCATGTAAAGTTTATTTCATCAATCAGTGTCAAAACGAAGAACACGAAGATATGCTCTCTCAAGCGGTTAGAACATGCATTCCCAACATTCACATCCCACCGAACTTTGTCGCATTTTGTGTGTCGAAGGAATTGCTGACAAACGGCCTCGTTTTGTACATTCCTGCAGATTTTGTGTTGTAGTCTGTTGTGTGCAAATTTTTTGTTATATAGCTATTACATGTGTTTTGTTAGATGAATGAAATAAAAACCAGCAATGTTGCGTTTCATACTATTTGTCTTGTTTGTGTCTCTATGTAGCTGTAACGATAACTGCTTCAAAAAATCGCCAGAGCGCGATCTGGGTATATACAATGGTGAATTCTCGATCGTTTCCTATGATGATGCGCTAGAAAAGTTACGCAAAATTGTATATATTCCTGAGAGAACGTACACAACGCAATATGATATTCTCGAGGCCATACGAAAAGTCATTAATAAAATGTTGGGCGTGAAAGACAATTATTTGACCATTGATAATCACAGGGACAGGTTTTGTTTCCAAATCAAAGGCAAACTCTTTTTGATTTTGACCGCGAATATAGGTAGGATGCTAGCTACTGATTCTCTATCGCGGTTCTTGGTACCAGACAATACATCTAATCATGTTGCAGACATCGAAAAACGCAGTACCGATAATGAGCTCGTCACATCGACAGTTTCAAACGAAATTGACACACACACAAACAGCGAAATGGAAAACACAACGCTTGCTTTTATCCCTAACAATGGTTGGACAACCACAAAGGTTAACAAAAAAAGCACGCAAGCAACACTGAGAGTTGCACACGAAAATACCACTAAAACATTAAGTAAAAAACATAACACATCAGTTGTCAATGCCCTTAGCGATGGTTCAACAACCACAAAGGTTGAAGAAAATAGCGATCTTGGCACATCGATAGTTGCAAACGAAACTAGCACACAACAAAACTACAGTGAAAACCATAACATAACGAGTGGTAATATCACTAACAATGGCTCAACAGCCACAAAGGCAAACGAAAATAGCGAAACAGGATCTGTCCTTGTTATAATCGAAGTTGTGTTTTGCATTCTAGCCGTGTTTGCAATCGTTCTTGGACTAATAGGATTTGTGTATAACGTTATAAAAAAAACACAGGAACTAAAATAAATATAAAACACACTTATACAAACGGATCTTGTCATTCTTGATGTTCTAAGCCAACCATGCGGTCGTTTATCGTTTTGTGTTTGTTCATTGTTGTCCGCGCAAACACAACAGTTCAAAGCGTTTCTTCTTACGGTTTACAAAACTGTTATTGCAATGTGTGTGATCCGACTAAAAGTATTGGTAAAATATATGATGGATCTTGCTACTTTATTAGTATTGAGCAACAGTTCAAAGTTGGAAACCAGTTTTCAACGCACGTCAATGTACGTAAAACTGTAAACAGTACCGACTATAATGCATACGATGTGGTCATTTTTGGACAAAAAAACATTCATCTAAAAACGGTTTTCACTCAAGTAAGCAACGAATTTATTTTGAACAACATTCAAGGTTCTATCAAGATAGCGCTGTTCAACAACAAAGATAGGCCTGCTCAATGCGTTCATTTGTTCAAACGAAAATATTTGGGCATTTCATGCGAAACGGCTAACGTAGCGCTGTTAAAAGCGGATCGAGGAGAGTTTGTGACTGTGTCACCTTTCAATCCGCGTGCGTACAAGACATGTTCATTTGACGAAAACGCAGCAGCGTCGATCACATCTCCTAAAACTTGTTTCGTGGTGAATGAAGATGGCCAGTGCTTACCAGCAGTGCTGCAAACAGAAGAAGAGTTTCAAAACGCTTTTGACTATCTGATTAACAGAACGCACGACCCGAAGGTGAATGCAATATCTCAAAATTTGATGTTCAAAATTGACAGTCTGAACGAAACGCTCGAATTAAACGATTACGCGATAGTCTATTCGCGAGTGTCATATGATGAGAACAATACGTGCTTGTATATCGACGTGAATGAAAAATCTATTTCGTATGAAGATTGTACAACAAAACGAACTCTGTGTCAGATTAGAATTCCTGGTATGGGACTGGATTCACCGAGTGACGATGATTCCAAAATAAACAGCTTTTGGGTCTTATTTATTGCACTAACATTTGTGGTTGTTTCTTTGGTTATAGTTATAGTTATTGCGTATGTGTTGCAAGGATTTCAATCTAGACGTTTACAAACTACTACAACAGTTCAAATAACAAGCGCCTAACTCGAGTATAAAACCATTCACGCAAAGTCAGTAGTTGTCATAACGTAAAAAATGTTCAGCTGTGAGTTTGTGGCTGCGATGGTAGCAAATTACTTGGAATGCAAGCAGTTTGAGGACTCAAATGACACTCTTTGTGACATTGTTGAATGTGTGGTTTTGCTTGTAAATAGAACGGTAACGATGCATGTTCTTACGAAATATGACTTGATAAACTCTTGTGTCGATAAAGACTATTTCGCCGAATTGCTTGAACAAAAGCTGAACAGTGGTTTGAGCTGGGATGTGTTTGTGACTGCATTTGTTTTGTTTGTTGCCGTCGTGCATGAACGATCGAAATACAACCTTGAAGGCTTCTACCACCTGGTCAAGATTCAAGACGTTTTTCGAAAGTATAGACTAAATGACTGGGTTGAAAAACAACCTGGTAAATGGAATGCATTTGTTGATTATTGTAAGCATGTTTGTTGAATAAAAAGTAGAAAACAGAAAAATACGTTTTTGGTTGTTTTATTCATATATTTCATATATACAATCATCACATTCACGGTCGCTCTGTAAACTAAACAATAAATTTGATTCCAACTCTACAAACAAATCGTTTTTATCGAAAATGTCTTTGATACCAATCATATCGATGATTTCCTTACACATAGCACAGCCGTTGGATTTCAGTAAATCATATTTCTTTTCAGTCTCGCCATCTCGATCAGCAATACTGAAAAGCAGTTTCGTTTCATCTAGTGTATCCCTTACTATTAGATCGACATCGCCATAATTATCGTCGTCGACGTTTCCAACAACATCTTCAACAAGATATAAGTACACGCTAAGGTGAACTGTGATTCCAAAGCACGTTAGTTTAATTTCATACTTGAACTCAGGTCTTGGCTCGAAACAAGAATTTGACCAACCCGGTTGAAACGTGTCAGATTTAAACTTATAGAACCTCTTAACTTTGGGCTTTTCAGTTGATGTGATGCTCAAATGCTTCGATACTATTTCCCACAACTGTTTTGCATCAGCTTGTGACTTGATGCGATCATACTTCGAAATTTGCGGACGAGCATACGATGACCATTTTCTGCGGTGAAAATACATGTTTTGAAATGTAACAATTTCCCAACAGACACTTAAATGGTTTGCGATGCAGATCGTTACAAAATGTGCATATATAAGCGCTGCGCAAAACGTAAACTGCATTAATTGATGTTTGTGACACTCTTTCTCGGCATATTGCTAACACTATTCATTATCGAAGAACGAAACCCCGATATTTGGACTCGTAAACAGACCAAACCTGACAACGACAAGAAGAAGACATGATTTGTGTTACATTTCTTGCGGCGTTTTGTATTCAAGAACTGCGATGGTGGTTGTCTGTTAGAAAAATACGAATGGAATGCATACAGATGATGGAACAAATTCGTATGGACTTTCGAACAGATTGTTGCTGTGGTCGCAAAGACTGCACCAAACTAATTGCGCGACTTCAACTGGAGAAAGAGCAAGCTGTGAAAGACTCTCGAACTTGTATTGTTTGCCGCATTGAAGAGAAAACCTGTGTGGTAACTGCATGCTGGCACTTGTTTTGCGTAAACTGTTGCTGGCGCATGCATATGAACGGGAACAAATGCGCTGTGTGTAGAACTGAGATGTGGGGTTGGACGCCGATTTATTGGACCGATTAGAAGTTATGACTTTGAGTGTTTTTATTATCGATAAATAAACCGTTGAAATGCATTTTATGTGAATAAAAAGTAGAAAACAGAAAAATACGCTTTTGGTTGTCTTATTGCATGAACAAAACAAACACACAAGTTTACTGTTATTGTTCTTTATTAACAACATACAACAAAAATGTACAACACTTATGTCATCACATTTTCTTCTCTGCGCTTTCGACTCAGACTACGACTGAACACCTTTGTAAAGCTTCTCTTCCTAGGCCTTGAACGTTTATCATCGTTTTCACTAAGTTCGTTGACTGACTTCGGTTGAAGGTTTTCCTTTGACTCGTTTTCTCTTCTGAGCAATTCGTTATCATACGCGGTTTTGTTGTGAAATGTAAGAAGTTGTGGAATGCGTTTAAGAAACATCACCACTTCTGTCATGCCTAGGTGCTCAGCGAGTTCGATCATGTTTACCAGGCTAGAGATTGACTGCCAATCCGAGTAATCTAGCGTGAGACCGTTACATTGGTACTCAGACAGGTTCATGAGAATTTCAAACACGTTCATCAATTCTTGAACACTGTACTTCGGCTGAATCTTGACATGATTTGTCTTAACGTTAGTGAACATTTTCACAATTGCTGCTGGGTATGATTTTTGTTCTTTGCCCACATAAAATACAACCCTGTCTTTGCTTTGTTTAAGCGACTGAATGAGCTTTGAAGAGATTTCAATACCAATATCGTACTTCAGTTTAGTGAACAAGCGATTAGTGGCTTCGGTGTCAGTGACCCGTTTAATATCTTTAACGTTTATGGTTGACATGGTTGACATGGTTGTGTGTGGTTTGAGTGTTTCTATAGAAAAACTAACCTTAAATAGATTTTTATCGCAGTTTTCCAAACCGTAATTTGTGATTGTATAGACAGTTGAACATCCACAAAAAGTCATGTTTTTTCTTGAGCTGGGAATCACATCCTATAGTGTTAATCATAACAAGAAAAACATAAACTCCTAAAAGCGAATAAGGGCAGAGTGAAGTGTTTCTCGAAGTTTTGTATGTATCGTAAATAAACTTTATGTATGTGGAATTGTTAACCGTACTTTCGTCAAACAGAGAGAAAAAATTGTAAGCTTTAAGTCGGTTGTATCCACAAATAGGATCGCCAAATACTGAATCAAAATGGCTTGTAATTTCGCTAGTTGTCAATTTTTTGAACAACGACATGCGTTCATCGTCTTTGAACTCATTGAGAACCATTGTGACACACGTTTGAATTCCACACCCGAGTTTTGAGTTCATTTCTACTAGCTTGCTTTCGAATATTCGTATTGGTTCTTCATATTCTGTTATGTATTGAAAAATGCATAGCGAGCATTCGTGGTGATGTCTAGAGTACATGGGTGAAAGCAAGTAGGTGTTTTGTGCTAACTGTTCGTCTTCGTCAACAATCAAAACCTCGTCGATATCCATTGATAAGGCAACAAATGTTTACAGTTCATTGATACAATTTATTTACAACATATACAAAAAATGTAACACACACAAGTCAACATAATCATACAATATTGCAACAACGTAGTCATTCGTCATCATCGCTCAATTCTAGATCACTGAGTATAGTCTTTTCCTTTTTCGGTTTCTTTGCAGCTTTCGTTTCACCAGATTTGCGCATTCTTTTAACAGCCAGACCGTTCATAATTTCCTTTTCATCATCGTTTAGCGTATCTGAGATTTCTGTATCGGAGATGTCGATATCGGCATATTTGCGTTTTTCCTCAACATTGGAAGATTTTATTCGCTCTATTAGCGCAAACATGTTTTCGTCTTCCCCAGAACCGAGTATTTTGTTAATCACATCAATTGGAATTCGATCGAAAACGTTAGAGCTCACAGTCTTCACAACATCGTTCTGCAGGTTTTTTGTTTTCTTGATGCCCTTTATCAGATTCTGCGTTCTTACTTTGAGGCTTTTGTACTGCGCTAGTTTGGCATCAATCTGTTTTAGTTTCTCTGAAAGTTCTTCTATCTTCAAATAATCGTTAGGCGACAAGAAGACACCTGACTCGACTTCAGACACCAAATTCCTTTTCACGCCGTGATTCAGTACAGTGTTCGCAAACTGCTGTATTCGTTCTCGGTTGTTCGTTTTTATAGCATAGCTCGAGGTCAACATTGCTTGTGCCATCGTAGAAAGTGATTGCGAGTGTGCTTATTTTGTTAACTGCAGCTATATATATACGCTTGAAAAATAATGCACGCCTTACTTGTTCATCATTGGCTTGAATAATCGAATGTAGTACGCCTCTTTGGCTTTACGCACGTGCTTGTCTCGCTCTGTCTCCAAAACGAATACAGTGTACCGTTCCTTAACATCGCACAAGTGTTTCCCACATTCTATCAAATGGTCAGTAGCTCGACACAAATGCTGCTCTGTTCGAATATGAGAGTTGTGTGTGTGAATGCGTTTTCTCAAATTAACGGTCTCGCCAATATACTCACCGCCGCAGGTTTTGCACTTCAGAACATATATAACATCTTTTGATTTACAAGTCAAGTTCTCTCCATCTTCAACAATGTATACAAAACCACAATTGAACTGAAAACTATTTCCACTCTTTATTTGAGAACATAGAGTGCAGCGCTCACCGTTACATGGTTTAACTTTGTAGTCCATCAACAACTCAAAATAGTGAAATTATGACTGAAAATGTGTTTATGCGTTTTTTGTTACAAAAACATGAAGATCAGCTGGTACCGTGAAATTGATTCCTTGTTCCTGCATAGCACAAGTAATGTCAAAACACGAACAGTTTTGCGAATTTAGCTGACTGATATGTAGAGTTTTACTAATTGTTGTGAAACAAAACTCGATTGTCAAGTCGAATATGAACACGTGTTCGTCTCCAATATAGTCTAGTATGGTTTCAAAAATGCTTTCGAGCAGTTCTTGTTCATTGATCAAAACGCTGATGCATTTAAAAACGTGGATGGAAAATTCTTGAGTGTTACCAATGCTCTCGCTTTCAATGGTATACATGTTGTCATACGAAGTCATTGTGAGTTATGACAATAGCGGATACAAACGCTTTGATATATGTTAACTGTTTACAACAGTATCGTTATGCCGAGCTATGCTGTGTAGTACAATTATGAAGCAAATAGCAGCTATCACGAGCACAATGAATCCACCAACACAAACAGCGACAGTTTCCCAAAACGTTAATTTTCTTAGTCCCGGTTCGTCATTCAATGTACTTTTACCCAACAAAACCTCGCAAATCGTGGGACTGTGTTTGCATTTTTCGATTGAAATGGTCTTTGATCGCATATCGACATACGTGCATTCTTGTCCACTGTTCGTCCTTTTGTTGTACACAATGAAGTGTTCGCTTGTGACAGAACTGTCATCTATATTTTTTATTTGAAACTTTGCCTCACTCATATTGTGTGCCGTGTTCTGAGTAATGCTAACCAAATATGAAACAACCGTATTATCCAAATCGTAAACACTCGCTATACTTGAGTGCGAACAATTTGCATCAATCCGAAAACATTTGCCATTTTCCGCTTTCACAGCACCAATATCGCAGAACGTGAAATTAGCCAATTGTATTTGTGGTACGCGAATGAAATGACCATTTCTCGCTATAAGCACAGCATTCGTGCTCTCGGTACAATTCTCAATTTGATACGTATTTCTGAATAACGACATACAAATCTTATCAACAGTTGTGCCATCTTTGGTGCTGAAGACAGTAAGTCGATATGATGAAGCCTTTTTCGCGAGAATAACTTCGTTACTCACTTGTTTCACTATTTGACTTAGCATCGCACGTAAAGCATGATTACGTTCGTTGATAATCAAGAGTGTGTATTCACGAAACGGAGAAAAATGCGTATTAGAGGAAATCTTGAATGATGAATCCAAGTTGATGAAATAGCAACGATTGTTATGTACTTTGCCGATTGTAGTAGAACGATTACATGTTAGGCAGTAACAATTTTGCAATCCATACGTAGATACTTCTGCAACGGTCTGCTTGTTGTGCTTAATTCCCATTTTATGCTTGTTGATAGCATCTTGCATATTTTGAAATTGTTGGTTAACAATGTTATCGTTTTTAACTGGCAGACTAACGGTGAGTTTTGGCTTGGTAAGAGCATTTTGAATTTTGTGAGAAGTTTGGTTAACAACAGTATTTTTTTTAACTGTTGGACTTATCTTGTTTTTTGGCTTGTTGGTAGAAGTTTGAATATCGTAAAATTTTTGGCTAACGAAAGTATTGGCATTTTGAAGATCGTGAACTTTTTGGCTTACGATAGGTTCAACGATAGGTTTGTTTGTTACTGACAGAACTTTAGTGTTTTTGAAAAAAAAGTCAGAAAAATCGATAATTGGTACATTTTCAGCGCTTTGCTTTTCATCCAAATTATCGTCAGAGTAATCCTCATCAAAGTTATCCTCGTCAGAGTAATCCTCGTCAGATTGATCAAAGTCGAACTTATCATCGATTTTTAAGCGGATCTCACTCATTTCTTGCTCTATTTGTGTAATTGTGTCTCGCAATTCTTTGGACTTAGAAGGGATTATTTCCAAACCTAGATCATATTCTTTGATATACTTGGCGACTGACAAATCATTCATTTTTCTCTTCAATAACGCATTTTTGATTCGTGTTAACGCATGATCCTGTTTCTCGGGACTAGCACCTTCTAAATTCACATCGCACCATGTTCCGAACGTTGTACACAGTTCAGTATTAAATCTGATGAAGGCATGACCGTGCATCCCATTTGCACAAATTTCACTTCCATCATAGGTCAATGAAAAATTGTACGGAAACAAAGGTATCCAAGCGTGTGTGTAAATCTCAGTAAACACAGATTCTACAAACTCACTGATAGAGTACGTTTTCGGCTCAATTTGCAATCTAACTAAAAGACTTGGTAAGTCGTAAGTGATAAACATTGATCCCGCTACAAAACCATCAACTACACTGTATACCGGTTTTGAAAACGCTTTTTTCTTGTTCGGACATCTAGATAGACCTATGGATTTGCATTGTTGCTCATGACCTTCTAAACTAAACTCTGGGTTTTGCATCCATTTGTTGAAAAATTGTAAATTTTCTTTGACATCGTCGTATAATGACAAATACTCATAGGTTACGTTTATCAACACATAAAATAAACCATTCGTAACGTCAATCGGTGTGTCCTGTACATGCTTGAAACAAGACGGTTCATAAAAATTTGGTTTAGGACGTCCTAACGCATTTGTATGTAAAACTAAGGGAAAAAACAGGGCAACTATATGCACAAACATATACATGACGAGTTTTTGATGCATTGTCATTTTGGAAAGTTCCTATATAAGTATTTTCAAACAACAAATTGAAGTTATTTGTCTTTCAGTCATTCACATGGATTACACCACAAATAGCATTCCTATGTGTCTGTGGACAGATTTCCAGCATGTAGAAATAAATACAAGAGAACATTTTGCACATCAATTCGAAACGTACGCAAAACTCAAAGCTTCTCTACAACCAACGAAGTTGATAATGTGTCTATTTGATGAAATTGTTGAATTCGTTTGCAGCAAAACAAACATAAGCAAAATCAAGATTCAACATGCGCTGATGGACTCTTGTACTTCAAGAAAAACCTTTTCAATTTGGTCGTTTCTGATCAAAGATGTGACAAAAGAAACCTTGAACGTTCTTGCTACGAAAGCGAACCGGTGCAGATTCGATTTATTGTATGGTTTCATTCATGCCGAAAACTGGATATGTGGTGCAATTGATTTTCGAGGTGCTGAAAAGTCAAAAGATATTGCCAAAGATATTCTTGAAACAGAGCACGTTTTTGAAATGTTTAGCGCGAATGCGATGACAAAATTTACCCATCAAATTGTGTCACATCGTGATTGTTGAATAAAATGTATTGTATTATAGCTTGTGTTTTTGTGTTTATTTTTTGATACTTCTCGAAAAACAAACAATACGCAAAATCGTTTTAGGGTTTTTTATTGACACATACATGCACAATCGAACACAAAAGAACAAACATGCCATAACTGTCAATGCCTGAGTCTTACATCTTCTTTGTTCATTTTCAATATCCATGTTATGATTGCTTATATTCAAATGTTTTGAGTCGTAGCGTTATCGAAAATACACCTAAACTTCCTATACAAATACATGGATGTTGCCTCTCATATTCATCCATGTATTGAACGAATGCCTCATAGTCAGAAAAATAAATATACTCGGTCTCTTCATCCCATAGACGTTCAACCTGATTTTGTTTTTCATCATCGATGCCACTGATTTCGTCCGCAAAACAATTGTCGAATTCTTCTTTATATTTTTCCTCCAAAAAACTTTCGTAAGATTGCAAAAACTGATCTTCTATCATATCATCGATATCACGGCTTCTGCAAACCCAACACATTTTTCTATCATGTATCTCTGCATCTTGATCATTGGAACCCTTTTGAAATATGTGATTATCATCGTCGATTTCGCCCCGGTAATATTTTTGCTTTTGATAAAACTGTTCGTAAGATTCGAAAACCTGTTCTTCCAGTATATCGCCAGCATCATTAGTTCTGCAAACCCAACACATTTTTCTATCATGTTTCTTTACATCTTGATCATTGGAACCTTTTTGAGGTATGTAATTATCATCGTCGATTCTGTCCTGGTAATATGTTTGCTTTTGATCTCGTTTTGCATTGCGTATTTTTGTTCTTTGTTTCTTTTTCAGCCTGTTTTCAGCCTTTTTACGCTGCTTTTCAGTTTGTTTTTGATAAGATTTGTAGCGGGTACGAGTACAAGTCTTGTCAATTTTCGCCATTAGCAGCTCATCCAAATCACTATAATTATCGTATTCGTCATACTTTTGGTCATCTTTTGTTTGAAGACTTTCTACCGATTTATTTGAATATTTTTGGTTATCATCGCTAGAATGAACATCTTGATCGCTTTCTGTTTCCACAATTCCATAATTATCTCTTTCATATTGCTTTTCAAACTCGTTTTCCAAGTACCTATCGCATAACTCATAGTCAAGAAATTCAAATTCAAAAGGACAAGCACGACCAAACCGTCGATGACTGAGTCTCACTATTTCTTCTTTGTTCATGTTCCAATCGAACACAAAAGGACAAGCGGGGCACAGCTGTCGATGCCTAACTCTCACATCTACTTTGTCCATGTTCCAAATGGAAATGTGCGCATTGCAAAACACGCATCTAACGCAATTAAAAATAGTGTCGGAGAAATTCTCTCTCGTGTCGGAGATGACACAAGGGTCGTAGATGAACCCTTGGCTAGCCAGGTCTTCCTTTGACACGCTGCGTTTGGATGGCCTGTCTTCAAAGGTTTGAAGTCTCTGGTCCATAGTTTGATAGCGACTGAAGGCTCGTGGTTCAGATTTTCTAAGCCTCGCAAAACGACTGTACACAGACATGTTTGCAAACAAACGTTCTTAGACTTACTAACGTATTCATCTCCTATTTATACCATTTTTTTGTAATGACTTATGCGATACAACTCTCGTAGTACAATTAGTGTTTGACATTGTATATTGAAAACAAAATTAGCCCGGCAAAATTAGCGGGGGGGTCTTTTTTAAAACCCCACCCCCCTTATTAAACCGTCAGAACATTTTCCGGGCATATAATATAGCGCCGCATCCCGCACCAAAAATGCACACAAGAAAAAAGTGGCTGTGGTATATATATATATATATATATATATATATATATATATATATATATATAAATAAATATATATATATATATATATATATATATATATATATATATATATATATATATATATATATATATATGTGTGTGTGTGTGTGTCATAGGCTACAGAAATCAGTATAAACGAGGAAAAATCACATTTTCGTTTTTTGTCATTTTGTAAAAGATGAATGCAAGCATAAGTCAAATCCAAAATTTTAGGTTTCTATCTATAATAGTTTTTGAGATATTGAGTTTTGAACACATGCACCCTTTATACGATCTTATAGCTAACTAATGGTTTTCTATATCAATTGACATTGACAACAAACTCTTTTGTGAATACAGTATACATGTATTTACCGTATAGCATTCACACATAGATTCAATGCATTAGCTACACTGACCATGATTTTTACATTTTATGTGCGAACAAAAGCAATCATTTGAATACAGTGGTTGCTATGGTAACGAATTTACATAAAAACATTTATTTCATTAAAATTGTTTTAATATCAGGAAAAAACTAAAGTTTTAAGTTTTTGTCAAATATATGATAAAACTGCTTAAAGTCAATGATCTTTATTTCAACATGGTGTTTATTTAATACATAGTAACACAAAGAATCTAAGAAAATAGGTTGAGTTAAAGTGCAACATGTCCTTGTTTTAGAAAAGATCCACATATTTGAAGGTGTCTTGATTTCAATCCATTTAAGACTTTGCACAACGTAAACATCATATATGTAATTTAATAGTGCCATACATATATGCTGGTAAAAATGTTAATGTACAGACATTTTGCTGATGGTTACCATGGTTACCATGGCAACATATAGATAAAATATCCATTTTTACTGTTTTGAACAGCAAAAACACCTAATTTTATTAATAAATCTTTTCCTATACATATCAAACATGAAAAAGAACAACATTATTTGACCAAACAATTTAACTACAATTTGTTTACGAAACCCACATAGTAAAACCGCCATAAATAAATACAAATAATAACAACATGTACTTCTAATTCAGAACAATTAAAGATGAACATGTATTATTTTTAAGGCATTAAAAGATACCTTCTATTAATCAGATAAAATAAACATAATACCATTATCATATAAATAGAATTAATTCCATCAACAAATAAGTAAATGCCAAAATAATGTTTCCATTGCAACCAACATTCTTATTTTACATGTAAATGGGTTTCGCAATCTTGGGTATGATGCGCTTCCACAAAACTTATATATTACCACCTGTCATTATAAATGAACACACATGGACAGTGGTTTATTTATATGGCTAAATGTTTTGACAAACTTTATAAAACATGTTTCAAGACATGACATTTTACATTAATAGCATCACATCATAAGTTTCAATTTAGAAAATACCATGCCACAGGCCAATTTAATATTAAAATTTTAACACTAGTAATTGTTGCTGAAAAGTTCACCAATGAACAGTTTATATGGTAAACAATAACATATAATTGGTAATCAAAACAAATAATCTAAAGCTATTTGACAAACAGGATCCGATCATACAATGTTCAACCTTAAAACAAACAAAGATAGGACAGGGCACACGTTTTTTGCAGCTTCTGAGTTACACAGACAGTTTTTTGGTTTTTTTACTTCGGCGTGGGACAGGTAGCTTGTTTACTGAGGTCTGATTTAAAAAAAAACTGCCCTATTTCCTCATAAAGGTCCCATTGTCAGGCGATACTGAGTCAAGGTCCTTTAATTCATAATGGGCAAGACTGGCTAGACATTGATGGTAAGAGGTCAGCACTCTTTAAAGTTTAACAAACAGTGAGTTTCAACTGTAGATTTTTCACTTTTTTTACAAAATACCAAGCCTGGTTTACCAGCATCAATAAGGAAATGTTGGTACTTTCAAATGTTCTTCAAGGGTATGAACAACTGGGCAAGAAAAGTTTTCCAATCGTATAGGTGCACAGGCTTCTCCAAATCACCAATCATGTGCGGCACATTAAGTCCAGACCTTGAGGAGGTGGATACAGTCTCAGCAACAGCTTCGATGGTCTCTGCATCACAAAGTCTGGAAAAGTGGGAGGCATGAACATTGGTTAAATATTGCAGAGCTTTATTTTCCATCTTAGAGAATGGCAGTTTTTCAAACATTTGATAAGCTTGTGACTCAAATGTTCACAATTTAACTATTTTTTCAAGATTTAGAACAGTTCTCAACTCATTTTTTCACAAAATGAGGGGCCAAAGGCCACTTCACAAAGATGGGAAAAAGTCCATGTATTAAAATCATTTCTTATGAATACCGGAAGTAATAATTTTGCCAGTGCTCATTGCAATATGTATACTAACATTATCAGATAGTAAATCGTTATCTACTGATGAATATACCTACACTCTGACTTCCATAATCCAAAATGCCAATCAGGCTAGAACTTGATGTGGCCGCAGTCACCATCATCGAGTATCTCATTGGAGTGTGCAGCCCTAATTGAAAATGGAAAGAATATTAACATATCATTTTCACAATCTGTAAAAAACTAATAAAACTTAAACACAAATATTATGTCTATTCTAAGCCCTTCTTATTTGTTAACCAAACAAAAAGCATCCCCAAACATTTTTAATATCAAATATTCCATTGATTAATATGAAATCTATTTTAACATTATTATATGTAAATAAGGAGTGATTTTTTTTCTCCAACATTTTATCCTTTAAGATGCAAAAATGGTACCAAGTTTTCATGCAATAACATTGTATGCATAAGTAAAAGTTCTTACCAACACTAACTCTCCACAATGCATACGAAAGTTCACAGTTGTTCTTATTTTGTTCAGCAGTTTTCAAAGTAAAAAACTGCCTCTTCCTTCCCTAGGCCATAGTGATGAAGCTAGTAATGCACATAGCTAACAACAGCGTTGGCGCCTTTCCCGGGTGATTCACCCTCATTCGCCAAGTAAAACACCTGTTTTCCTGCAAAAGAACAAGAAATGAAAATAAGAGCAAACTGACTATAATTGTTATTTGATACAGAAATATGTTTTTCATATTTCACCTAAAATAATGACAGTCACACCAACACATTTTTGCATATTTAAGAACAATATGAGACATGTAACTGATCTAGAAATTAATGATCACACCTACCTATACCTTCACAGCAAACACCAGAGTCCTCACATTGTTTCGCAGTCTTGAAGTAGTTTGGTCCAACCTAAGATATATTTAAGTTTTTTAAAACAATTGTCAAGATTGAAAAGATAAATATCTTTCACTTAACTTCATAGCAATATAACAAAATAATGCAATAATAATAACCATCCTTAATAATAATCATAATAATTAAGTGTCTTTAGGAGTTTCGTAAAGTGTGAGCGTTAACAAGTGGGCTTTTATTACTAAATCCAATTCATCACGAGTGAGTTCATGGCAGTATTGTCTAAAAGAGATTGCTTGTTGAAAGTCAATGACATCGCTGCACGGTTTGTTATGAAATGAATGACAGCTACATGTTATTGTTAGAATTTGGAATTTGTTTTGCTTTTCTTGTTCCTTTAATTGTTAAAATCAAAAAAGGAATTCTCAATAGGGACAGACACTCCATCTGTCTCATTTAGTGTTGAATCCTGATAATTCTGTTTCTGAACAGTTTGACTCATAGTTAATGTCTTCATCAGAATCTGAAGAGGGCACATTTTCATTTTAATAGTTCTAATACATGGCTTGTAATATTATCATGTATAATGCTTGATGGTCTGTTTTGAAAATATTAATGTCAAGTTGTCAACCAAATTCATATCTTCAATAAAAAATATCAGCCTGGCCCTGTGAGATTTCATATGGGATCGTGCTTGCTGAACTTTCTTGTGACATATTTACAATTTAAATAAGTACGCCATTACATTTTGTAACCAACAACAAAGTTTTCGTAGCGAAGTATTTTACTTTTAACAGTTTCATTTTCAATGTTCTCTAAATAGGACCATTGTTTACCAAAATTAATGATTGTCAAGTTTATTAAAATATCTTACCTGATTTTAACTACGATCCTTCAATTGAAGAAATTATTGTCATGGTTGATTGACAATTTATTCTAAAGGAACTCGCAAACAAACGGTGAACAATGTCAATGCGTAGGCTAATTACGACACGCCATTTTTAGTAGAGGTCGCTCAACAAAGAAACGGTTACTTCCAACCAAATAAAAAAATATTAAGTTTAATACATGGACTTTTTCCCATCTTTGTGAAGTGGCCTTTGGCCCCTCATTTTGTGAAAAAAATGAGTTGAGAACTTTTCTAAATTGTGAAATAATAGTTTAGTTAAATAGTTAAATTGTGAACATTTGAGTCACAAGCTTATCAAATGTATGAAAAACTGCCCAGCGCCCTCACACCACTTTGGGGGAAGGGGTCCGCAGCCTTTAGGAGGGGGAATTTTCGCGGCGTTCCCCTTTTTGGGGGATTTTTTTTACTTACTCATTATTACAGTTGTACATGTTTGCACTATATATATATTATATATATATTTATTTAATGTGAATAAAGCATACAATAATAGTAATGTGTCTTCATTATACTGCCTTCGTTTCACAGCAGAACAACGTTGGTTATCTTAAGAAGATGGATACTTAACGTTTTACAATAGAAACACACACATTTATTTCGTTTTTTAGTTCTTAAATTTAAACGCACTCATTTATTCTGTGGTTTAGGTTTTATTTCCGGACTTTGACGTAGATATCCGAATGCGGCGCAATCGCCCGAATATTACCGATCTCATTAGGTCCCTTCTGTCTTAAATATATTGGTAAAGGAGCGACAGCCTCTGTGAAATTTAAACTTTCAGTATTAACCACACGTTTTCATTTGTGACAGTAATCGCTTAACAAATAAGCCGTTTTGTAATTCTGCAGTGGTATAAGCAAAGGTTATCAAAGCATCGGCGCACAAAGAGAGAAACATTTGTAAAGAGTAAACATCGATGCCATTAAAGCCTTTCATGTAAAATTCAGTTCTCAAATCATTAAGATGCAATGACAACATTAAAGGAGATAAACAGTCACCCTTCCTTACACCAAGCATATATTCAAAGATGTCGCTTGAAGTGTTTCCATGTTTAAACTTTGGTTGTATGGCGTTATTGATTTCATTTGATAACTAATATTTCCACGTATTCAAAATCGAATAAATGTTTACGATAGGTTATTCCTAACTATAAAGTCGAAGCCTTCGTAAAACCTATAAAAGCACAATATAGTGGTTAATCTAGCGTTAATAAGCCGTGCAGTACAAATACATGATCGACGGTACTCATTTCTGACCGAAACCCAGTATACATATGCATACAATGTAAAATAAGTCTCGTCCGGCCAAATGTCTTATTGAACATGTTTGTAAAAAGTTTTCCAAAATAACTAAGAAGAGTAATACCTCTGTAATTATTGACACGTTTAGGTTGCCCTTTTTAAGTAATGGTATTACTCGGACCATGAATATTGAAAATACCCCAATGTAAAAACTTTATTTTAACGCGTATGAATACAGCGTTAGAACGTTTTTGCCATAAATAACCATAACTAAGAATCATAACTTTATCTACCTTAGTTTATGAATTATCTCTCTTTATATAATTTCAAAGTAAATTTTTGTCCGGAGCATTACTCTAGATCCACTGAAGGGATTTACTTGAAACATGAAATATTAATAGATGGCAAGTAGGAGAAGTGCAGTGACTAAGAACCATAATTTTATCTACCTTTTTTTAATTATCTCCCTTTATTTAATTTCATAGTATTTTTTTTCCGGAGCATAACTCTAAATCTACTGAAGGGATTAACTTGAAACTAGAAATATAAAACGATGACAACTAGGAGAAGTGCAGTGAACATGAAACATAACTCTTTCGGTCGTAGTTTTTTAATTATCTCCCTATATTTTTTATTTTTTTATATATTTTATTTTATCTAAATTTTATGCATTTATAATTTTAAATTATATTTAATTTAATTTTATATTAAAATGTTTTAGCTTTTCAATTTTTAATATATTCCTTTATCTAATTTTACAATAATACATTAATTTAAACACTGAAGTATTCACTGTAAAATGAATAGATGAGTTTAAGGAAAAACACAGTGATCAAGAACAGTTTCTGTTCATGGTCATCTTTCTTATTAACCTCCCTTTCTTTCATTTCCATATAATTTATTCTCTACCGCATAACTCAAACACTATAAATCTAATTGGTCCTTGAAATATAAATAGATGACACATGTGCCATGTTTTACAAATATTATTCTACTCTCTAAAACAAATGTTGTCATACAAGCAAACACATTTCGGCGGGGATTTGACACTTCTGTGAAAAGCTCTTTTTGCATTTGGATTTTCGTTACGAACATGCTACAGCGATAACTTGCATATATCGTTATTTGGTTATTGTAATTCAAATAGTATTGCATGTAAATGAAACCGCAAGTATTTAGTATCAGTTTAAAAAAGTTCGTATCGCTTTAAAGATTGCACATCTTAAGTTTTAACAGTTTAAAGTTAATCAAATGAGACCAGAAAGCCAAAATTGTTTACAGAGTCCGTACAATCATTCGGGAATATTTAACCTAAAGCGTCTATTTTGTCAAGCCCTTTGTGTTAGTCCATTTCAAATATCAAACAAATGTCGAGACTAGGCGTCGTATTCGTATTCTGTACTGTTTGCAAGTTTTAATAATGAAACTCCACACATCAACTTCAAACATTAACAACATTGTACATACAATGGCTACAGTAACAGTTATTACGTAAACTAGATACATGTATATACATATTGTGTGACTAAAGATATGAAGTCAATTTTAAACTGCATCAATGGCTCATTGAGGAAGGATTTTAATAAGAATTTCAGAAAACGGTACTTGGCAAGTCAGTCCTGTTTCAAATTACATTATTTGGTGAATACAAATGCACGTTCGTTAAACTCTGTGTGTTGAACGCCTACAAAACATTATGTAATAAATGAAAACACTCGTGTTCACAAATTGGCAATCACATGAAAGTTGAATGTTAACTTGTATCAGTATTACCATTTCAGATGGGTGTGGTTACAAAACTTGTGATTTGATAAACCTGCTTCGAATTTTGTATTCAATATTAAAATTAGCCTATTGCAAAGTATAGGTCAGTTGATGGGAATTATTATATTTCTGTAAATAATCTGATAAAAAATGTGTCAGGTTCCGAATTGAAACCTTATTTATTCTTATATTTGCTGTATCAGCTAAGAAAAAGCAATAACAACAACTATAATGAAAAACCTATATATATAACACATTAGACACATTCAGACACATTCAGACAGATGAGACCCCTTATATTAAAAGCTAAAATGCAGCATAAGTAATTTAAAAATATAAAAAAATATGTATAAAAACAAACAGCATATGTATGAGCAGATATGACAGATACCTTCCATACAACATTCTTAACATGTTAGTGACATTAGTAGACAATTGCAATAAAGGAAACACGTTACATAACTTTAAAACATGTACTAGAAACAGTTTTCTGGTTTCATTATTGAATATTTCACAATCATTCATCTGAATTGCATTTTTTTTAAACATAATATTATGCAATGCGAAGGGCATTCATAACTTTATAAACATTAAAAGATTGAATATGTACACTTAATCTATTTTCATATCATATCATATATAAAACAAGTTTAATATTAATATCTTAAAAAGAGAATGAAAATATTTTTAAATGATACTGTTCATTTACACTAATATTTTGGGCTATAAGCTCGTACTTTTTTAATTATGAATCATGAAAACCTGTTAAATACATTTCAACAGTGCTGTTATGTGACTGTTGTAAAGGGTTGTATTTTCACATGCATACTTCTAAACGAATTGTCCAGTCAGCTAGAGTTTAATTTTGTAGATACATACAACAGGATGATCTCACTCGAGACAGATTAGGTTAGGAGACCGTTTCAGATAAGCTGACTGCACTAAGATGTTACTGAAAATGCTCCAGGACGAGCCGTTTAACAAAACTTCATCCAACATGTGTCCCAAACTATAAGATATATCGAAATCTGAATCACAAGTTAAAAAAGAAGTACTAAAATGCAGCAGATTATGTGAATGAAGTAACAGAACGTGTTAATGATTAAACTGAAATGTGAGTCAGAGTAGCAAACAGTAAATACTTGTGGTTTTAAACTAATAACATAAAGATTGGTGACAGCAATTTATGGTATCTGACATTGGTCATGACTACATATTCTACTAAAGCCATGCGATCTTTCAGTATTCAACTTAATGTGTTGTTGCCCTTGCGTCGTATATAAAGTTTGTAAGCCTAAACAAATATATGGCATCCTTTAGGCTTTTATTCATTCCGTCATCTGTATGTTTCGTGAGCAACCAGACCAATTATACTGATTGCCACAAATCTCAGGGCGTTAAAAAGGGAATATTTGATGGAAGATAAATAGAGATAATTACATAGGCGATTCCACAACAAAGACTGAGTGCACTTTATTCTATAATTGTCTGAAAATAGGACAACGCGTCTCTACTAATCTTGGTGTTTCGCGTATTACTAGAGCACATGTGAATATAGTTTTTGAAGTTTCATCTTATCACAGAAAGTACTGGTTGTTATATCTTAAGAAGGCATAGTTTCAGTTATATAACGGGCATCGTTCTGGAAAAAAACTGGGCTTAATGCAGTCCGCACAGGCTTACGACATTTTAAGCACATGCATTAAGCCTCGTATTTTCCATAGCGCGGCTTAAATCTATGACAGCGGTTGGCTGTACCCCTCAGCGATTTAATAAATTCCGTCATATGCAAATATAATTTGGACACCCAGACCAATGATGATGATTGCTAAAGCTTTCTGGACATTCAGTGAAATTTTATAGAAAATAAACATAATCAATTACAATTGATTGATTGAATCATATTCTAAAAACCGCACACATAATTCAAACTTGATCGTTTTGTAATATGTATTATATGTCTTGTATAAAAGCTAATACAAGATAACGTTAAGCACACAATACTAAAAAACTAATCAAACATCACCATAATATGCTAAGAAAGGGCACCATTATGTCTTGACAAATATCTATGTATGTATATCTAGGACGAATGAAACGCCAGAAACATGATCAGGAGATAAAAGCTTTCGATAACCTGGTATTGACGATAAATAACCAATCGCACCACAATAAAATTAACTAAATGCGATCGGTAAATGCGATATAAACAATTCAAGAAAAAGTATATAGACTGGTCAGTTGTTTAAGAATATAATAGTCAGAATTATCCTTGAATATATTCATAATAAGTTTGCACAATAATGCCGAATATTTTGTAGAATGCACATATTGCCATGTGATGCTTTGGGTACTTAAAATTGATAAAGGCTAGTGATTTTAACAATTATTTGTCTGCTGATTTAGTTTATTGATTATTACTATTGCAATACATGCTATTTTTCTTTCTTGTTTGAAAAAAAGGAGTATATCTTTGAGCAGTATAAATTATTATTCTAAATAATATTTTCAAGTTCGTGTAAGCAGTTGAGTAAAATATCCTCAATGCATGTTAAATTCCACACATCAAAGCATACAAAATACTTTCAACCCTTAAGCTTTTGAAACGCACTGTTTGTAAATTTGTTTTTACAAAGGTGAAATATGACAAGCAGATTGAAGATGATATAAATTAAACAACACTATCAACATGTTTTAAATAAACGTGTTCAGATATAGGTTCTGTCGCATTAATCACTGGAGAAAAAGGTATTGTACAAGAATATTTCAGTTCGTTACGCAATGACAATGAAATTTTGATGCTGACCTCAAATGTTATCTTTATGGAATAATAAGACATGAATTTAATAGGACTTCCATCACATATACGTTTTTGGAATAATAAACCTGTAAGTAACCGTATGCCATGTTAGTGTTATATATCGATGATAATGAAACAATGCATATTGATATTTTGGGATTGCCTTTGGTCAACGTATTTAATTTGCTACACTGACGAAATAACATAACTCTATTTGCAAACAAATGGCCGGCATTATTAGATAATCTTTTGTCCAAGCGCTGTCTTTATGAGCCGATAATGTGACACACACAACTCTGGGACAGACTTAAAGAAGGATTGTCAAACTGTTTGCAAGCAAATTCTACTACAGATGTATATCATATTTTTTGAATGTTCATTCATGTATGTTATACGAGTATTTCGTGGTTTACAGTATGTATAATTTATTAAACCATGATGTTCGTTCATCCAAAATATGTGTTGTTTTTCTTTTTATTCTTAACGTTACACAACGAGCAATGAGAAACTAATGGACTTTTCATTTTCGATATTCCTTGTCGAATTATTTTAACTGTCATAGCTAAGATTGTGAACGATTCGATTATTAAAAAAAAAACAAAAATAATGTTTAAATAAGTAAATTTCTTAATGAGTCCTTGATAGCTTGGAATATATGAACCAGACGTAATTTCTATAATCCCCCTGATTATTGACACCAATGAGGACCGAAAAGAAGACACACATTTATTGTTCGAATATTAAACGTCTTTTCGTTGTTGTTTTACCGTGTATACTGTTAATTGGTCGAAAGAAATATAAAGCAGGCTTTTTTAGTTTCCATATCTGGCATTATTAATTCCGTCGTTTGTCGTGGGAAATGAGCAGCCTGGACATTATTAGTTATACTACCAGTACACGTAGAAACGGGGGGGGGGGGGGGGGGGCCTTCAGTAATGCGAGAGTCTGAAAACGTGTTTAACATACCGAAATACCCGTTATAAATGTTTTAAAAAACACAATATTTTTGCAGTTGCATTATAAAATAAAGCAATACCCGTTTACATGTGTTATAAGGGAAGAAACACATGTCCATCAAAATCATTCGGAATATCGCGCAATGTTTAGGCGTAGGCCCCACTTTGGTGTAGCGTGTCGAGGTTAGAAAACGTTATTTATTAACGTTTTTCAGGCGATATGGAGGGATGAAAACTGATGAATGTATTGTTGCATCACAGTAACATTCATTTATGTTTGGTTTTGACTGGGACAAACTTTATCACGACGGGCACAAACTGACAACGTCTTAACCAAAGACAAATATACCTCGTGTAAAAGCAGCAGAACTATTGATGATTTGAACCCTATCGATTACACATGTTATGAATAATAAATACATTATAACGAAGATTTATCACCGAGAACCAACAATTGAGAACACTTATTATTCTAGTGCTGATGTGCTTAATCTAGCTATTAGTAACAACGATTTACAAACTAGCCTGTCCTACACATGTGATGATTTTGATATTGTTTATGTCCCCTTTAGTTTGTACTATCCATATAAGACCTTGGTATGGCATCTTTAACATTTGGTTTGGTTAAAAAAGTAATGTGAGCTCAAATTCGCTATTGGTCAACTGAATGTCAAATCCATAATTATATAGTGACGTCTTAAAACTGTAGCGTAAATGTAAGTATGCCAATTTCATGATAAAACGTTGTTTATCAAACGGGTAAAATTTTGCAATACTGTATAAAACTCGCCCATGTGCCTCTGATCTTCATAGATTGGATGAACAGATTCACGATTTATATTTAAACTAGTTTGTTTGACAATGTGTTACGCATACATTTCTTTATATTATAATACCTTTACAAAAACTTCACCAATCGTTTTATTTCTTGATATTAAACTAACTTTAATACATATCCACTTATCGTTTAAATATATATATTCTATACTTTTGACACTAATACATTTAACTGATGTTTCATTTTCTGCTGCCATATATATACATTTAATCAAATGTGTTTTGGGTGTGTGTTCGGTTTGCGATTATTTTTTAGTGAGTATAAGGTTCAGAAAGCCCTCAAAGCGATTAAAACATCCAATGCTTTGATTTGATCGTTCCAAAGCGTTGCTCCTTGTTTTAATCATTCTGCGTTTTTAATTTGTGTTCTGTTTTGAAAGTCTTTTGTAAGAACAAAATATTCCCCCATGGAAGGGTTTCTGGAGATTAATTGTTTGCAATATTGATTGTGTATTTTCATCGATTTGCATGAAATACTCAAATTTGTTCATTGTACTTGATCGGTTGGGAAAGTAAGGACTTTTAAAATTAAAAAAAATGCTTTGTGCAGTCATATTAGAATTGGCGTATGCATATATTGTTCTATATACGACAGACATAAAATACTGCATATATTGTTCTATATACGACATACATAAAATACTGTAAAGAATTAAACGACTCATTGATGTATTCTTAAAACCGATAGTCCGACGTTTTTAAGAAATTTGACTATATAATTATTACTATTGTGTATGTGTAATAAGAGTTTTCTTAATAATAACTGGAGTTTTCCGTATAGCAAATATTGCAGAGCTTTATTTCCTTCTTAGAGAATGGCAGTTTTTTAAACATTTGATAAGCTTGTGACTCAAATATTCACAATTTAACTATTTAACTAAACTATTTTTTCACAATTTAGAACAGTTCTCAACTCATTTTTTTCACAAAATGAGGGGCCAAAGGCCACTTCACAAAGATGGGAAAAAGTCCATGTATTAAAAACATTTCTTATGAATACCGGAAGTAATAATTTTGCCAGTGCTCATTGCAATATGTATACGAACATTATCAGATGGTAAATCATTATCTACTGATGAATATACCTACACTTTGACTTCCATAACCCAAAATGCCAATCGGGCTAGAACTTGATGTGGCCGCATTCACCATCATCGAGTATCTCATTCGAGTGTGCAGCCCTAATTGAAAATGGAAAGAATATTAACATATCATTTTCACAATCTGTAAAAACAAAATAAAACTTAAACACAAATATTATGTCTATTCTAAGCCCTTCTTATTTGTTAACCAAACAAAAAGCATTCCCAAAAATTTGTAATATCAAATATTCCATTGATTAATATGAAATCTATTTTAACATAATTATATGTAAATAAGGAGTGATTTTATTTTTTTTCCAAAATTTTATCCTTTAAGATGCAAAAATGGTACCAAGTTTTCATGCAATAACATTGTATGCATAAGTAAAAGTTCTTACCAACACTTACTCTCCACAATGCATACCAAAGGCAAAGTACACAGTTGTTTTTATTTTGTTCATCAGTTGTCAAAGTAGAAAACTGCCTTTTCCTCCGCTAGGCCATAGTGATGAAGCTAGTAATGCACATAGCTAACAGTGTTGGCGCCTTTCCCGGGTGATTCACCAAGTAAAACACCTGTTTTCTTGCAAAAGAACAAAAAATGAAAATAAGAGCAAACTGACTATAATTGTTATTTGATACAGAAATATGTATTTCATATTTCACCTAAAACAATGACAGTCACACCAACAAATTTTTGCATATTTAAGAGCAATATGGGACATGTAACTGATCTAGAAATTAATGATCACACCTACCTATACCTTCACAGCAAACACCAAAAATTTCACATTTTTTCGCAGTCTTGAAGTAGTTTATATTTAAGTTTTTAAAACAATTGTCAAGATTGAAAAGATAAATATCTTTCACTTTACTTCATAGCAATATAACAAAATAATGCAATAATAATAATCATCATTAATAATAATCATAATAATTAAGTGTCTTTAGAAGTTTCGTAAAGTCTGAGCGTTATCAAGTGGGCTTTTATTACTAAATCCAATTCATCACGAGTGAGTTCATGGCAGTATTGTCTAAAAGAGATTGCTTGTTGAATTTCAATGACATCGCTGCACGGTTTGTTATGAAATGAAATAACAGCCACATGTTAGAATTTGAAATTTGTTTTGCTTTTCTTGTTCTTTTAATTGTTTAAATCAAACGAGGAATTCTCAATAGGGACAGACACTCCATCTGTCTCATTTAGTGCTGAATCCTGATAATTCTGTTTCTGAACAGTTTGACTCATAGTCAATGTCTTCATCAGAATCTGAAGAGGGCACATTTTCAGTTTAATAGTTCTAATACATGGCTTGTAATATGATCATGTATAATGCTTGATGGTCTGTTTTGAAAATATTAATTTCAAGTTGTCAACCAAATTCAAATCTTCAATAAAAAAATATCATCCTGGCCCTGTGAGATTTCATATGGGATCGTGCTTGCTGAACTTTCTTGTGACATATTTACAATTTAAATAAGTGCGCCATTACATTTTGTAACCAACAACAAAGTTTTCGTAGCTGATGTTGACATGTGCTGGACACCATACTTATGTGACCTTTAAAGATTTATCTAGGCACTGTTGATGAAGTTCCAAAATGTCAGCTTAAATGTCAGACCTAGATCTGCTTTTTCTGTTTTTTTATAGACTCAAGAGATGACATTGAGTCTGATAAAATAGCAGTTTTAGTAGGTTTATTGACCAATAATCAGCACAAAGAGTATTTAAAAATTGCCAAACGTTCTGCTGTAAAAATAGAGAGATTGTTGCTGAGCCTGTGCGTTTTGGTAATATTTTTTTAGGGAATTTCAAAAGAGTTGGCTACCAAACCAGAGTTAGGGCATTTGGAGGCGTCAGTGTAGATTTTTAGATGCTCAGCATACAAATTATCTATAAGGGAGAGAGCTTCTGACTTGATGAGTTGTGGCAAGTCAGTTTTCGTTATTTTATTAGAGAGTGATAGGTCAACATCAATTGGTCCAAGTGTCCAGGGGGGGGGGGGGGGGGGGCTCAGGTCTGCTACAGGTACCTTGATCATAGATAAAGAAGTTAAGGCATATAAGCAAATTTATTAATTTGACCTTAAGAGTCAAGGTCATTCAAAAGTCAAGGTCTCAGGTACAGTTCCATCATGATAGTAAGAAAGTATTGGAAGTTTGAAAGCAATAGCCTTGATACTTTAGAAGTAAAGTGGATCTAAACACAAAATTTAACAAAATATTCAAAGTTACTACGACAAAAAAGGGCAATAATTCCATTAAAAAGCCAACCAGAGTTATGCAACTTGCCCTGTACAGTCCCCTTATGATAGTTAGCGAGTTTTCAAATTTTGAAAGCAATAGCTATGCTACTTTAGGAGTAAAATGGACCAAAACACAAAACTTAACCAAATGTTCAATTATTTAAGTATAAAGGGGCCATAATTCTGTCAAAATGCTTGATAGAGTTGTCTACTCTTGTTTATAGATTGAGATCATGTTGGTAAAGAAGTATGCAAAATGTTAAAGCAATATGTCAAGGGACATAGAAAATTATTGAGGTGGTACGCAAACTTTTACATAGATTTATAAATAATATGCATATTATAAGTGAAAAAGGACCATAATTCTTACAAAATGCTTGATACAGTGTTCTGCTCTTGTTTATAGGTTGGGGTCATGTTGGTCAAGAAGTATGCAAAATATTAAAGCAGTATGTAAAGGGACATGGGAAATAATTGGGGTGGTACGCAAACTTTAACATTTGCACGCTATCGCTTATGCTAACGCCGACACCGGGGTGAGTAGGATAGCTCCACTATATATTTTTCATATATAATAGTGGAGCTAAAATGATTTCAATTCATAAGTTTTATGTCTTTTCATTTATGCATTATCAAAGATTATTGCCAATGCATTTGCATGATGCTTTGGTTGAGTTTAAGGATAAAGTTAAGCAAATAAAATTATTTGTCCCAAAATGCATGTCCTCTGAAGCCCCTGTTGGGACATGAACCCAAACCTCTTTCCTCTGGCCTGGAAAGTATTCTTCCTTGAAATACAAGGGCATGTTAGAGGAAAATGAGCAACTTGCAGACTATTTACCTTCAACAATATTTTATCTGTGGTATTATTTACAAATTCCATGAAGAATATTTTTACAGGATCTATCTTACACAACATAACAACATCACATTACACGCCTCTGTGAATCTGCAACACATTACAGCTTAAGTTCATTTTTGTATGATTTTGCATGGTTAATATATTTTCCATTATTAAAAATTAAGTCATTTTTGTTTGAATACAAAAAATGAAATATCAATATACTAAAACTATCAATATCATTAACTAAAACCCCAATATAATAATATGAATCTTATAAGAAAATAAATTGCTTTAATATCTCTGTCTGAGAACAATTCTGAATAAAGATACATTGTATACATTGGCTAGTATCAAACCTGTTCAATACAAGTACAACATAATAAATAATTCAGGGGAGGAATTTCCTGTTACATGTAGATCAGATAATGATTGGACATAAATGAAGGGGTCAAAGTTTCCCTATAATCATGGGTGGTGGTATTTCATTGTAAAATGTTTTCTATCCTCAATGTGCAATTAAATATACTTTGAATATGTTTGTTCGGTTTAAACACGGTTCTTGTTCTAATAGATGCTGAGCCCATTGCAGAGGAGTATGTGAGAGCAAGGAACAACTCTGCATTGAGATTGATTCACTCTCATTAATAATAACACTAGAATAACAATTTTATCAAAGATACTGACAATACAGATTATGGCTTATACATAATATCATAACCATACTAACAATCTTTTCTAATAATAATTATTATTATCAGTTATAAGAAAGTTTTATCCCTGATGGAAGAATGTTGACATACTTTCAACCATTCCTTGTATAAACATTATTAAAAAACAACAAAAACAAACAACTGCCACAAAAAAACTAATATAAGGTTTTAATTAGTCAATTCATTTTTAGAATAATTGTGCAATATCATGGTCATATGTCTGCCTATGCTTAAAATATTTGAATCTTTCTTTTTCTTCACTTTAATTGCAAAGCTTCTCTAGGGCATAGACACACTGCGCCTATACTGGGAGTCTGTCTCACATTGATTTTCAATTTTTTTTAAAATATGTATGTTTTTAAGCAATCCTAGTAGTTAATGTTGACATTTTTTAACAAATTCTGTCTGAACATTTGCAAAATAAACAACACGCCTGCATGTGAACATCTTGGAATACCAAGTAAAACGACGCATCACAACGACTATGTGAAACTAAAACTTGGTAGTTATAATAAGCTTTAATAATAAATGACCCAGATTATATACCCAACTAAATAACCGAAATAGCTTGGGGCCGAATCAATCTGCTTACATTATAATAACAATGTTATTTTTTGTGTTCACGCAATAAGAATACTAACGAGTACAAATCGTGACGATCTTGTTCGGGGGTTTTGAGTGTACTTTCCGCATCTAAATTATTCACCATTTGCAATAATCATAAAATAGGGTAAGAATCGTTGATATAATACAAGGATACGGTCTTGCATTCCTCACGAACATGTTTATATCATACTGCGCATGCGCAAAACCTGTTGTCTTCCTGTATATCTTAACTGCCTCACGGTCTTGAAATTCTCACGCGACACCGGGTTAACAGTTTCATTTTCAATGTTCTCTAAATAGGACCACTGTTTACCAAAATTAATGATTGTCAAGTTTATTAAAATATCTTACCTGATTTTAACTACGATCGTTCAATTGAAGAAATTATTGTCAGGGTTGATTGACAATTTATTCCAAAGGAACTCGCAAACAAACGGTGAACAATGTCAATGCGTAGGCTAATTACGACACGCCATTTTTAGTAGAGGTCGCTCAACAAATTAACGGTTACTTCCAACCAAATAAAAAATTATAAGTGTACATTGTCGATCAGAGCTTGGGGGCATTTGATTCTTCGAAAATATGCATATATCTCAAGTTTCAATAGGTTTTTCATAATATAATTATAACTTTATTTCCATTTTTATAACGCCGCGCTTCAATCACGCGTAGCTTAAAATAACGTCGACCGCGTTTGTACTGATTTCTGCTGACGACGACATATATATAGACCAGTTCACGCGTGACGTCACGCGCACCTGCGTGTTTACATCCGGGCTATATTGGTAGTCAAAAGAAAGATACAATCAATGGGGAGAAATAGAGCGTGATCGGTTAAATTTAAACGATTATATTTTGATTTTATTTTTCAACATGCCAACAAGTTGTTCTATGTTACTGAAACAAATAAGATTGAACACAATGAATAAATAGATCAAATCCAAATAAAAAACATTTACAAATTAACCATAATGTCTGGGCAGGGACCTTTACCCTGGTCCGGGAAAACTAACATGTTGACACATTAAATAAACATTTAATTAAATTAAATGCAATAGTTTTCATTTGATTGTTTGCATCTATCTTAAAATCGTTTAAGCCTTTGTATACCGGTGTTTTATTGCCCCTTTGTTCTGCCTAATCCGATTATCTCGTTTTGATCAGATATTGTCCAGACCTAACTAACAACATGGTGTCATAAACCACACTAGGTGGCAGATGACAGTCTGGTCATTAAACGCAATTGATGATGCCACCATGTCTTCATTCTGGTAGTATTAAGTAACTAGGCATTTGGTTGAATAAATTTACCACCGACATACTTAACAGTTGCTTAAATTAGATATGTTACATAATTATTGTACAAATTTGAAGTCTATAGATTATCAGAAATTGAACACGGTAAAGAAAAAGGCCCGTTTTATTTATAAAAAAATAAAGTATTTATGAATTATAAAATGTAAATAAAAAATATTTAACGTATTTAGCGGGCATCGGTTAATTATAAATACGTCATTCAGTATGAAGATGTAATGTTACGGCAATGCACGAAATACATCATAAAACAAGAAATTACGTTTGACATCAATGGGGGTAAATAATAATGAAACAATGTTTAATATTATATTATATATGTATATATATTATGTTGTGTGTGTGTGTGTGTTTGTGCGTGTGTGTTAAATGTTAGATAATTGTCACTCATACTCGATCACTAGTAACGAGTTTACAAAATACATGAATACACAGTTCAATTTGCATCATGTGAGGTTGTGTTTTTCAGTTAAATGTTAATATTCTTCAAGTCATTCTCTGAACAACACCCATCCAAATTAAAATTACATGTAAATACCGTTATGAACTTCGCTTTTAATAGGGCTTTGTAGTACGTTTATTTTCAATGAAACACTGACACATTCTGGCTATCACTAATTTTTTATTATTCTAGTTTACGCATGCAATTGATAATTATAATTTTATAATTAGATGTATCATTATTTTTATTGAAGCTTTTCTGCAAATAATTATACGGCTAATGCATAGAGCTCTTTGTTGCGTCGAATTGTCTGTCGTTCAGTCTTCAGACAATCTTAATTACTTTTATGCTAATGACGCGTTCTTTTAAAATGCAAATAAATGTGTTAATGCATTCTTTTGGCACTGAACATTATATTTTTTAAATATTATTTAGGTGTTGTTTTTTAAGTTTCTTTTCGATGTATTGACTAAACAAGTCTCGTTATCCATATGCTTTGCGTTAGCTGTAAGCAATGCTTTTTGACTACCAGTGCATTGCGCATGCGCGAAAATCGGGAATCAAAACAATAACAATGAACTGGCCTATATAGGAGGTTTTGGGGATTCCGATAATGACGTCACCTTTGCGCATGCTCAAATTTTGGCCGTCAAAACTGCAGCCATTCTGCTATTGTTTGCATTGATGAAGCGCATCGTGATAAGGTTACAAACATATTCGCGACCCTTTTGAAGAACAAAGAATACGCAGAAATTGAAAGTATTTCAGATTAAATTTAATCCAATGAACGAACACAAATAAGGACGAAAACATACAACAAATTGATTTATTTTATGTAATCAACATATAGAAAATGATTTGAACCTATTTGTCTGTAAAAACTTACCTTGTTACAGATTAACTAAATCCTCTTGATAAATGTTAATGTTTTTTATTTAATTGTTCACACCAATTTTGACACTCTTTTTTTCAGCATTTTACCCCAGTGTTTAATTGCCCATTTCTTTATCACAAACCAATTATCTCGATATGATCGGATACTGTCCAGACAATTACTAAGAAAACAGTGTGTCATAAACCCAGGGACCTATACTTGTATGACTCTGTATGGGGTCTCTGCATTAACCACATGTGTCTGGTCATTAAACATAATTTATGATACCAACATGTCATCTCTCGACATATTAAGTCAAAAACTTAACAGTTGCTTTAATAAAATATTTGAACATATTTAAAAATAGACATTTGTCCGAAATGGATTAACAGCTAGGAACTATTAAGTATATATATTAGCCAGTTTAAACATAATAATAAAGTGTTTAATAACTATACATTTAAAATATTGTACACATTAACTGCTACACAATTAACGTATTTAACGGGTACCTGCAAATGTAAACTCTGCTATAATGTGTAAAGATCGTGCGTTACTGCAGTGTTCGAAACATCATCATGAAAACAAGCAATCGCGTTTGGTCATTATAGGGATATAAAATACTTGCGTTAAATAAATTAAATGTGTAGATTAATGCATCATAAAATGCTAGATTTGTATCGCTCATTATCACTACAGACGAGTTTTCAATATACGTGTACATGCAAAGACAGTTCAATTTCCATAATATGCAGGTGTTTTTTCAATTTGAATGCTTAAGTTTATTAATATTTTCATTCAATGTTAACTAAACGAAAATTCATTCAATGTAAAAGAAAATAAAAATACATTTCAAGATTGAAATGTATTGAGCTTTTTTAGGGCTTTGTTTTATAACTGATTCAATGCACCCCTTACACTAAATTTCAATCGCGGATGAAAAATAACACTATCGCATCCACACCACTTAAAATAATTTTCAAATTATTATATATTTTATTATTTTTGAAATATCATTGATTAAATTCTTATTTAAAAAAAGAATACGGGTAATTATAGTTTTGTTTTGTGAAATTGTAAGTATTAAGTCTTCCGACGACCTTTACTCTGATACAATGTAATTGGCCGCGATCAAGAAATTGACGGCCAATCTATTTTTAGTAACGGAAAACCCCTCTTGTGACGTCACACAAAAACCTCCTATAGAGAATAATAGGTTAGTGTTGATTATAGATCAGGTTTATCATGCGAGGCTTAGAAAACAAAAAGCACGAGCCTTGGCGAGTGCTTTTTCGTTTTCGTGCCGAGCATGATAAACCTGATCTATAATCAACACTGACCTATTATTCTATTTATCCCACTTTTTATTCAGTAAACTTTTTTTATTTAAACAAAATAAGTTTTCACGAGTGTTTGTCGTACTTTGATAATGACTGTAGTGTAACCAAGGTCAGTGTATTACTCCGCGTTCCAAAAATAACCGCTGATCAAATAATCATTTTTTTAAATCAGAATATCGTTCTGTAACAAAGTGTCGAGCGTTATTAATTACAATTTTAATCATATTGAATTGAAAATCTTTAAGTTTTATGATATCAATATGACATTAAGTTGTTATATACAAGGAACTACATTTGTTTACAACGTAGCCTAACACCACACACAATTCACTTTCGATATCAAACTATCGAGTCGATCACGAGGTGCACATTATTTGCTTCTTTGTTATAATATGTGGTTATTTCGTGACGAAATAACAAAGATTACTTGGATTTAAGCTAATTATATACATTAACATTTTGAATGTTGAAAGTGGCACCAAAGAATTGTGAGGCAAAGTTGTTCGAACGAGTGAACCGTGAAGTGACTGGGTGGGGCGAACATCAAGATCAACTTGTTCGACGGTAGACAGTGGTTGTCTAGGCTGCATTTCGGCCATAGTTTCGGTGCGTGAAGGTGTACAAGAGGAACTGTTGGATTGTTACATTTACTGGACTGAGCAAGAATGAACACTTTTGCAGCTGTTCAACAGATATGTTGGAATAATTGGTTAAGGACTGGCCATTTTTGTGCCCTGTTATTGCCATGGTTTCAGTGGGTGGATATTTGTATTTCGAAATTTTTGGACCAGGAATTTGCGAACTGAGTGGTTCGTTATTCTCTTGTGCTTGAGAAAGCCGGAGTCTTTTGCCATGGCCTTCAGCATCTGACCTAACTTGTTGACACCCAATTGTTGACGCAAGAATCACCGGGATGCAGTGTCATTTGTGCGTATTGCCAGGTAGAAAAGATGCTTTGAAGAAAAATCAGATGGATGCATATCCGAGTACAGCTTGTAAATTAACACAGGATTTCTTGGTCCAGACGATTGTTTTCTACGGTCAAAGGGGAGCAACTCGCACTGACTTCTTCAAAGGGGAGCAACAACAACAGAACCTATTTGCATAGTGTTAAATTTACCTAATACTTGAGGTTTTAATAAAAATAAATGACAAAAAAACACGTTTTTTTTTGCTACTTTCCTTTGTTTTAAGGTCATTAAGATTAACAAACATTTGAGATTGTTTTTATTATTGATGCACTTGGCAAACACAGGTGACGAGGTGCGTGGGAAAAAGTAGTCCCGGTTCGGCAGCTGATGACGTCATTTCGTGCCATTGATTATAGCCTTGCCGTTGATTATAGATGAAATTTAATAAACGGGGCTTTAATCAACCGATTTCGCTGTAAAAGTGGGATAAATATATATTACCAGCATGTGACGTCAAACAAAATGTGCTACTCCGCATCACTATTGTCATTTGAAGACCTAATATATGTACAATACGGCACCCTACAATAACATATATACTATGTATAGTTATAAATAGAATAGTACCGATATTTAATGATACATATTTGTTTTGTTTCAATGAAACGTATTACTACTATGTATAATGATACACAATTAACATTGTAAACAGTGTATTCTTACTTCGTTCAAGTGGGCTTTTGGCCTTCTGGATGTGTTGTTTTATAAAACATATTTATGTTTTCTGAAACTTATCATTTTGAATATTTCTTTAAGTGAAGGTTAAGCCGGCGTCTATGATCATTAACGACGTTTTAATACGTTTTTTTGCACATAGTCATTTTCCTGTTAAATATGGGTTGGTTCAAAAATGCTACCATTAGACAATGTGTTAGCAAGTTCGCGTTTAAAACTTTATAATGTTGTCAAATCTCTAACTTGCCGCTTAATAAAGGCGAGTCTTGATGCGTGTTTTTTATTTTACGTGAAACTGTGTTTAAAATTATTTGCGTCATAATGTATGCAAGCTATTGTGATTTAACTTCGTTCGGACACACATCAGAACGTATACACACATATATGTGTTTCATAATCTATATTGTTTAAGGGTTAACTTCAATGCTGGATAACACAACTAATTTATGCACATCTTATCGCAAAACTTGTATTAATGTTTGCGATGTTTACGAAAAACTGACAACCGTACTGGGCAGATGTTGCTTGGGTTATGCAAATAGTTGACCATCATTTATGGATGTATTAATGTCGTAATAGTATAAAATGTCAAGCCTAGTATTATTTGCTTGAGGATGAATTTAGTTTCGGCACAAATCCGTGTTTATTACTATATATCTTAATGTTTCCGTACTGTTAGCAAACATAAGAAAAAAGACTAGAATGGCTCAAGAAAACAATGATAATACTGATTATTTGTGGGCAACTGATAGTGCTTTCTACCATTGAATTATTTCTACTAAAGAATGGTGTAATTAGTGGAGGTAAATGCGACGTAAGAATAACAATTAACGTATGTTAAGAACACTTTTCCAAATATCCTGTATAAAAATGTTATATTTAATATTCGTACCAACACTTTGGTCATTCCTTTCTCAACTATGTATTGAGAAAAAATATATAATTCATATTTGGTAATATGAACTCATTTCTAAATTCCACATTCGTCAGCAAATGTCTAGCATCAATTTCATTGATTTTACGTTATCCCTATTCATATAGTGTCAATAATACATGTATGATAAAAATAACAGAAATGGTTGCTGAATAATGTTTATTTATTCTTCTAAACAAAGGAAAACATTTCAATACAATAACATGTCGTTAGTTATTGCGTTTGTTATTGTTGATGTCATTTCTGTGTCCGCCTCGTTGTCACGACGTGTGAATTTACTTTCACCAAGTCCATGGCCTATAATCTATAAAGTATAATATATATATAAAGATGTAGGAAATATACACGAAGTTCAAGTGGATATTTTAAGTGCAACTTACAGAAACGTATTGTATTTAAAGAATACGGAAAAACAGACTTGCGTAAAATGTAAGTTGTGTACACATGTTTTACAACCGTGTTTAGATGCAAGGGTAAATCAAACTTTTATTAAAATAAAAATGAGATAATTACATTGAAAACTTGAATACTTACTCGATCCACCGCTTCCACCACTGGATCTTAATTTCGGACCCACAATCCTTAATATGGACAAATAGCTCTGTAATTGTTATAAAATGTTTGGATATTTTCAACATATGCTAAAGTATCAATTATGTAAATAATGCATAACGAAACAGTTATATTTTTCAATAACAAAACATTACTCTTAGTAAAAGGCCATAATTCAAGAACGGATTTAGCAGTTAACCGATACCATGTATAACCTGTTGCAGAAAAGACCTATTTCACAAAGCAGTAGCCGGTTTAATCAATATTTTGAACAATTAGCAAGTGAACATAGTTGTATGATTGTTGTGATTACATTTTTTTTTTAATTTAATAACTAATCTTAATAAAAAGATTAAAGAATTGTTTAATTAACTAGCGGCATGATAATTTCAATAAAATATATCAAACGTATGCTTTTCATCGCGTTACACAATAATGGACTTACATCGCCATACTATCTTTTGATCGGTATCTCTGCAAGACTTTAGAGAAAATAATGCACGAAAATATAATATGTCAAACAAATTATATACATACATACACAAATTATTAATGAGACAACTAATGAACACGTTCAAATCATATCGATGGTATGTCCCAGGTTTTCAGACAGAGTTAAACATATACGATTGATGAAACAACAGAAAAAGTTTCAGGGCATTAATTCTTTGCAAACACGCTAGTATTTAATTCGTCGCAATACTGTTTTAAAAGATAAAATTACTTCAGCGAATGGAGTTTAGGTAAAACATATTGGTCTTAGGTCGGCCTTTAAAAAACAAACCCAGGAAAAAAGATCGTAATTAAAAAGAAATACTACACTCTCTGTCATAAATTATGGTCTATTAACCTACGGTTAGGCTTGAGGATGCTTGCTATCAAATACTCATGCTTCGTTTATATGCACCTTTACTGCTCGCCGTCGATTATTCGAGAACAAACTATAATGGAATATTATTTATTCTTTTTAAAAATAAAAGAAAAACTCACCTGGTCGCTGCTCGGAGGTCGGAGGAATAAGAGCACTCGAAAAAACAAAAGATTGCAGGCGTTTATATACACAAAATGAAGGGGATTCGAGAAAGATTTGGTATATTTTTAACATGTAATCGGGCTATTAGCTTATGCTCTAAAATTATCACCGTTTAGGTTTTTACGCTAAGTTAGTAACATGCTTTTGGTCAACATTCTTTGCAGCATATTTGTACTCAAGTATGAACAGCTGATCTTTTTGTCGGTAATTTTAATACAATGATACAGTACAGATATATATGTGTATAATTTTCTCCGAGGTTTGTCCAAGTTTTGTAAAATAATAGTGCATTTGATTGTCAACGCAAAATATAAATGTACATGTATGCTATCGAATAAATAAAAATAAAATTCCATGAACATCACCAGGAGAGAGTCACCATCAGAAAGTTCTTTGTTAGAGGCAAGAAAATTAAAACTCGAAATAGCTAGCAAGAAAGAATCCTGATGTAGATTTAAGAACGCGTTGTTAAATTACGCACGGACAAATAACTAAATATCACGTGATTATACAAACAAATACATCAACGGTGCAGATATCGCATCTACTTGTACATCGTATGCGTCTCCATATTCGACAATGCATGAATTAAATCCCAAAGCTATCTTTTAGAATGAAAAAGCTTTTGGTTCAAGGGCCGGTCAAATCCTACATGCAAGATTGCGACTTGAATACAGTTCCCTAATAATGACCGATTCCGAAGATCACTAGAAGAAAGTACTCTTTGCCCATGTGGAGAACTCGAAACTGCAAACCATTTCCTTCTACATTTCCTTAAGCACCAACAACATTTCCGGAACAATATGTTTGGAGATATCCCGTCAATCTGTTTGGAGATATCCCGTGTCGTTATACAACAAACAACCTTCTCTTTGGAAGCGAATACCTTACCCCTAAGCACAACAAAGCAATAATTTGTTGGGCCCAGCGATATATCGTTTTTCCAAAACGTTTCTCATATTAATAAACTGGTAAAAGCCCACCATATTTGATGTCGAGTGTCCTTCCGTTATTGTTCCTCGTCTTCCCACACAGTCTAATCTTTCTTCATGCTCTATCTTTCATATATCTAAAACAACGTTCACTTCGTTCACACTTAAATGTCAAAACGCGCTTTCAATTGCCTAAACTTATTTGATGTGCTAATTTTTTAAACGCTCTAAGAACATATATGGAGAATAATTCATATAAGTTTTCAGTAACTTGTTTTCTTATCAATTATTGTATGAATGTAATTCACGTGTCATGATCAAATTATCATTATAATAAAATACTTGTTTAATCGAAGCTTTACAATATTCATTTTCCATACCCATCGATTTCGGTCCATAATGCCTCAAAATTATTGACTTGCATGTGTTCTAGTCCTAACGGCGACGGGTGACGTTTGTTTAGGGTGAATACAATCGATCAATATGCTATGAACTACATTGCTCTGCATTCGTACAAATATTCGGTCAAAGGGAGAGTTGTTCATAACGCGTACAGTGTATGTGATTTTTAGTTTTAAAAAAATGTGTTTGCTTTGATTGAAATTATTTACGATACTCTCGAAACGATTGAATAAATGATTAAGTAAACTGACTAAATGCGATTTAATACAGGATTAACGAAACACCAGAAGAAACATTAAGTCGGAAAAAAATAATTTATTAAAATACTGTTTTATTGTAGGCGTTTGTTTTTCTTGCCACGACTTTTACCATCTGAGCATGTGAGTTTAAACGACAAAGAGAAAAAAAAACGACATGGACAAAAATCAAAATATACTTTCGTTATTGTATTAATATTGGATTAAGTACAAAAAAACGTTTTCATCATACACTGTGTTTCAGTTTCCTATTCTTTACATACTTTATTGTGATAAAAACCCTACCATGATTTAACTGGTGCGATATATATTTTATCGTGGCATATACTTTGACTGCATTCTTAGATTTTGTCAGATTTAGTTGATATGTCAATTATAATGTCTTTCAACAATATTAATACTGCATAGGGCACAAGCCTGGCTCGGTTATTGTATTGCATTTTGGATCACATGGTTAACTGGCTACAGGACCTCAAACCTGGATCAGATTTATTCAAACAAAAATAAATGAAGACAGACATTAACATCGTTGTATTTAACATGAAATTAAAAGGTTCAACATAGGCTACTTCCTTATCATTTGATCAACCATTTAACTTTGCGATGGATGCAAACCACCCCACCACGAAAATGCTCAACTGCAATATGACATTAAACAATCACAGTAATCATTTTAATTGAATGTTTGAACTTTTAGATATCTTTATGCATGTTCAATGTTAACAACGAAAGTGGTTATACACTTATACTTAGGGTTGTTAATGGTCCATGCATAATTGAGATTGACCGTATTGTCATAAGAGATGTTCAGTATCAATTTGAAGTAAATCGGTGTAGAAATGAAGAAGTTATAGTAAAAGGCAATTTTGGGTGGGCGTGGTCTATGTGGCCGGGGCGCCCCAGGGTTGTTAATGGGGGCCATACATAGTTGAGATTGACCGTATTGTCATAAGAGATGTTCAGTATCAATTTGAAGTAAATCGGTGTAGAAATGAAGAAGTTATAGTAAAAGGCAATTTTGGGTGGGCGTGGTCTATGAGGCCGGGGGCGCCCCAGGGTTGGTAATGGGGCAAACATAGTTGAGATTGACCGTATTGTCATAAGAGATGTTCAGTATCAATTTGAAGTAAATCGGTGTAGAAATGAAGAAGTTATAGTAAAAGGCAATTTGGGGTGGGCGTGGTCTATGAGGGCGGGGCGCCCAAGGGTTGGTAATGGGGCCATGCATAGTTGAGATTGACCGTATTGTCATAAGAGATGTTAAGTATCAATTTAAAATAAATGGGTGTAGAAATGAAGAAGTTTATGTAAAATAACATAAAAAATGAGTGAAAATCTCTGACCTGGCCCCACCCCAACCCCCATAACTTTTGACCCAGGGGTCAGATCAAAATTGCAAATAGTGAAGGGTCGCACATATGCTCATAGCTACCATGTGTGTAAGTTTCAAGGTTCTAGTGCTTTTAATGTAGAAGGAGATAGTGGCCTGGACGGACGGACGGACAGACGGACAGACGGCGGAGATAGCCACAATATCCCCACGTTTTTAAAAAAGCGTGGTAATAATAATTTATCGTTTCACATATTTTGGACATATTGCATTTAGAAACGCTTAATTACCTGTGAAAAGTGTAAATCCTTCCGAACATGCAGCTGCTTCACCTTCAAGTATGCTTACGGTGTATTCTTACGTGCGTGTAGAATATACTTTATGTGAGCCAAGCTGTTAGTTGGGTTACAGTGTCCGATTGCGGTATTAGTCTATAATTCGTGAAATAAATTGAACAACCAAATTTAGATATAGTGTGATTGCAATAAGTGCCCATATTATTTATTGGTGTAAATAAGAGGCGTTTACGCAATTATTTTGCGGCATAATCTACGATTCAGCTTTTAAATCGTTATTAATTTAAACTTTTTGCGATCAACAATCAAACCACCCAAAAGTCATTTAAAAACCACAAACTTTAAGTTTCTTGTTCCGTTTTATTAATATTTATTTGTGAAAGTTCGCATTTTATTATGCCAGTTTGTATTACCTATTATACGTATTATTACATTAACTTATTAGATTTTATTACTGCAACCAGCATTTTAGGTATATGGTTTAAAACGTGTTCTCCCCTACCACGTGGAGGAACCCGTTGTCTTCCGCACCGCGTATGAGCACTCGAGTTGTTTGACCTTTCAATCCATATAATGTGTTTTTACTTTAAATGTTTCTTTGGTAGATTTACACTTTATGCTTAACTTGCTAGAATAATTCAGGTTGACGCCTACACTAGAGTTGTTTATACCAAGGGTACACTGACTCAGTCCAAGTAAGTTGTAGTACACAGTTGTACTCTAAATGTTTTCCATTATTATGATCTTTTTTGCGAACATGGTACGGTATCATTATCATTGTCAGGAGATAAAGTATTGCCCTCTAGTCGTTTATTGTAGGCAAATATCCAATTCATGTACACTAAAATGTAGTACACACAATACGACATTGAATATTTCAAAATAGAAACATTAAAGCATTTGTCACACACACACACAAATAGATTTCACAACTGGTAGTTGGAAAAGTTAAGTGTTTCTTGAACAATTGCATGTATGCTATATAATTGTTTCTAATGAAAGAAAACTATCAGTATTTTTTTGAAATGTGAATATATAAAAGGTTTATATTTTACATGTATATAGCTGTATCCATAATTTTGTGTTCTCGAACTGTTGTTAACCTTCGACGCAATAGCTGTGGTTTCCAAGAAAAAGGCGGTAACTCAATACCTACTTTTCTTGAATGTTCAAATATACCAAAACAGTAAGTTATAATAATGGCGTTGATGAAAATAGTTATGATGACACAAACATGACGATGAATATTATAATGTGGTTATTATGACGATGACAATTCTGATGATTCCATTCTAAAACAACTGACCGGTCTATATACCTCTGCATTTACCGACACGAACAGGCCAGGTTGATAAAAATATTTGCCTTAGATAAATGATAAGCTGACATAAATGTTTATCCTGATAATGTTTATTGATTTTCTGTGTTCCTGTTTATGGAATCCCAGTTTGAAAAAATGATAGAACGATTAGCCCACACATGTATGTCAAGAAACCTCAAGAATGTAGAAGTAAAGACGAAAACACATTAGTGGTGTTTTTAGAAACTGTGTCGTATACGAATTGTGTTTGCCATCGTTGCAGTTGGTTACGTCATAAGTTTATTCTGAGGTCGCCAGTAATCGATAACTGACGCTTGAGACTTAAATAACGCAGTAACTGAACTATAGTTTTAAGGTTGTGACACCACCTTTAATTATTATTTTATATCTTATGCTTATTTTATTGCCTAGCGATTTGTTATTTTTCTTAAGTACAAGTTTATCGGAGATAATTTATCTCATGATAATGTCTGAAGTTTTATTTTTTCTAGATTGGAGTTTAATCGATGTTTGTCAATACATTTATGGTAAATTTTGTGAATATATTATGGTTCAATATTATAAGTAAATAGTGTGTGCTAAATGTTATATTGTTTTACCTTTTATACAAGATATATAAAACATATAACACAACGATCAATTCTAGACTGTTTGTTCTGTTTTTAGAACATTATTCAATCATATTTATTGTGAAGTCGCTGATGTATTTGATCTTATGCATATTCTTTCACAGATTTCACTGAATGTCCAGATATCTCTTGCAAACTGTATACTTGCTCTGGTTGTTTACAACCCATTTACAGATGACGGAACTTATTTAATCGCTGACGTGTACTGCAGACACCTGTCATATATTTAGCCGCGCTATGGAAAATACAAGGCTTAATGCATGTGCGAAAAGTGTCGTCCGAGAAAGCCTGTGAGGATTTCATTAAGCCCAGTTTTCCCAGAACGATGCCATTATAAAACTGAAACTATGGCTGCATAATATATAACGACCAGGTATTTCAGTGATTCGAGGAAACATCGAATACTATATACACAGCTGCTCTAGAAATACGCGCAACATCAATATATAATAGAGACCGGTTACCCTGTTTTGGGCATTATCAATTATATTGCAGTCAGTCTTTGTTGTGGAATCGCTGATGTAATTTACTCTATTAATCTTCCTTCAAAGATTCCGCCCAGAGGTTTGTGGCAATCAGTAGCATTGGTCCATACAGATGACGAAATGAATGAAAGCCTTAGGGATGTAGAAGACGTCTGCCATATATTTATTCAGGCTTACTAACCTAACTACATACATACGATGCAAGGGCAACCACACATTAAGTTGAATAATAAAACGTTTTTCTGGCTTAAGTAGTATAATTGTGTAGTTATGACCAGTACAGATAAAGACTTCAATGAGTCCGAACAATAATGGATGTAATGCCATCGGCAAAGCGTCATTCAACATGGCAGGGCGAGTTCTCGTTGAGTGATCACGACTACTAAAAAGGCATCGGTTTGATGGGTGTTTTTCTTTGTATTAAATTACATTATCCAAGTATAAGTTAACCTTAAAAAAACGAAATGACCTCTCTCTCTCTCCAATCAATCGTATTCGCCTTTGCATGGTATCTTTCTCGATTATCGTTAAGAGAATTGCTTATTTTAATCTTTGTATCATCCTTGCATAGTTCATCACGACCTGTCTGCATGCCCGAGAGAGTTAACAATCAGTTTGGCTCGCCTGATAAATTCTGACAACGTGGCATATGAAGGACGAAACGATGAAATTGAGTGTTTATCTTGTCAATTCATAAGTGCGTTAAGGTCATTCCCTAGAACGTGACATATGAAGGAGGTTACGGTACTGCTTACCATGGCAACTCTTAAGTGTGGTAAGATCATTCCTAGAACGTGGTATATGAAGGAGATAACGGTACTAGTAGGTGCTTATCATGGTAACTCTTAAGTGTGGTAAGGTCATTCCCTAGAACGTGACATATGATGAAGATAACGGTACTACTAGGTGCTTATCATGGCAACGCTTAAGTGTGATAAGGTCATTCCCTAGAACGTGACAAATGACGGAGGCTACGGTACTGCTAATTGTTTATCATGGCAACTCTTAAGTGTGGTAAGATCATTCCCTAGAACGTGGTATATGAAGGAGATAACGGTACTAATAGGTGCGTATCATGGTAACTCTTAAGGGTTGTAAGGTCATTCTCTAGAACGTGACAAATGAAGGAGGTGACGGTACTGCTAAGTGCTTATCATGGCAACTCTTATTTGTGTTAAGGTAATTCCCTAGAACGTGAATTATGAAGGAGGTAACGGTGCTGCTAAGTGCTTATCTTGGCAGCTCTGAAGTGCGGTAAGGTCATTCCTTAGAACTTGACATACGGAGACGGTAACGGTACTGCTATAGAGAAGAACAGGTTACTGTCCCATCGTTCTGTAATATATCAGGCGAGGCTTAGAATAATTTAACGGCGAGGCTTGCCGAGCCGTTATTTTATTCGTGCCGAGCCTGATATATTACAAAATGATGGGACAGTAACCTGTTTTTCTGTTTATCATACCACATTTTCCTAAAAATCTGCAAAAATAATCCATTTTTTTATATTTAAAATGTACGGATCCCAGCTGATTTTGCTGATCCGGCTTTTACACGGCGAGTAGTACACAGTTGTACTTCCATTATATAGCAACGACGTTTTCGACACGAATAATCGCTTATTTTAAAAATCGTATAGAAAAAAAAAGTTGTTTGCATTACGAATGGGAAGAGTACACCCGCTTTAATTACAAACGCCTTGAATGGGAGATCAGGAATGGACTGCAGCGACAAATTTAATCGAAGAACACACTTTACCGAATAGTTTGGAGACGCCAATAGTTTTGGAGATGTGTATTGAAATTGACATTTTGATGATGGTGTCAATATTGACATAAGCGTGTTAAATCGTTTGTTTAAATAATTGAGGATAAGCATACAGTTATCATGTTCCTTGACTTTCTGTACAACAATTGCGAGTGCAATGACTATTTCGATATTTAAGATTTATTTTCCCATTGATGCCGTCATGAAACTTCTGTAGTTCGGGCTGTGGTGATTTTTTAAAAATAAACGTTTTTGCGATTTATGACTTTAAACTAGAATAAAATATATACGCTCATGGTATCAAATTGTTTGTTTTGTTGAACCTGATTCATGTTGATAGAAATTGTTGACTTTTTTGTAAATCCAACGTAACTCCAAACATTGACTGATAAAAGAACTTCCTGTTTACCATGATGTAAAAAAATATATCAGGCAACGTTATATCAGGTAGATATTAATGCGGTTGTATGATAAAAATGCTTATCGTACAGCTCTTAAGTGTGGTAAAGTCATTTTCTATTACGTTACACTGAAGGAGGTAACGGTATTGCTTAGTGCTTATCTCGGCAGCTCTGAAGAGTGGTAAGGTATTTCCCTAGACCGTGACATATGATGGAGATAACGGTACTGCTAAGTGCTAATCATGGCAACTCTAAAGTGTGGTAAGGTCATTCCCTAGAACGTGACATATGAAGGAGGTAACGGTACTGATGAATCGTTATCATGATAACTCTTCAGTATGGTAAAGTCATTCCCTAGAACGTGCATATGAAGAAGGTAACGGTACTGCTAAGTGCTAATCATGGCAACTCTTAAGCGTGGTAAGGCCATTCCCTAGAACGCGACATATGAAGGTGATAACGGTACTGCTAATTGCTTATCATACCAACTCATAAGTTCGGTAAGTTTATTCCCTAGAACGTGACATATGAAGGAAGTTACGGTACTGCTAAGTGCTTATCTTGCCAGCTCTTGAGTGTGGTTAGGCCATTACCTAGAACGTGACTTATGAAAGAGGTAACGATACTGCAAAGTTCTTATCATGGCAACTCTTAAGTGTGTAACGGTCACTCCCTAGAACGTGAGACATGTAGGAGGTAACGGTAGTGCTAAGTATATTTAATATTTAAATTATATTTAATAGTTATATTAATATAATATTATATTTATAATATATATAATATTATCATATAATAATAATATATATACTTTTACAAACAGTATTTTTCTATGATTATAGCAAACATTATAGCAAACATAGAATAATTATTTAACAACAACCACCGTAATACGCACCACACCAAGATTTAGTAGACACTGCGTGCCCTGTTTGACAGTATTATCCAATATACTTAGACAGTCTTTGTTGTGGAATCGCTGATGTAATTTACTCTATGTATATTCCATCAAAGATTCCGTTCAATGCCCAGAGGTTCCCGGCAATCAGCATCATTGGTCTGGTCGTTCACAGCCCATTTACAGATGACGGAATTAATGAGGGCGCTTAGAAAAGTTGCAGACGTCTGTAATAGGTTTGTTTTTCTTACTAAAAGCATAGACGACGCAAGCACAACGAAACGTTTAGGCCAATAATATATTGTACTTTTGTTGTCGGTAAGTGATTGTAGAGGCTAATTTGGGACAACACATCTAACGCACATTCATAAAGCCCAGTTTGCCCAAAATATAGAGTGAGGCTCGTTTATCAAAGCAGTTGAAATGATACACGTTTCTTCCAGTAAAATGAGTCACCTTGTTCGTTTAGTTTTAAGATTAAATAGGCATAACTCAAGAACAACATAACTCATGAAATTAGGCAGTCTTTATACTTGAAAATTGAAATAAACAGTGACAGATATTGCCCAAATATAGCTCTTGGCATCGAGTAACACAGTTTATATTTAAGACATTAGAAGTATATATGTTGTGCCCAGTATTTATAGAAAACTCTTCACTTGTCTGAAAACAAACAATTACGGATGGTCTACAAGAATGGATCTCCCCATTGAGTTCAGTTTCTGGAGTTACATTTTCTTTAATAAGGGTCGATTGTTTGCGATAACACTAGTCTTTATAAAATAGACGTATTTCCTCTTAAATATCGTTCAAATACTTTAAGAGTTCATCATTTAATAGTTCGTCACTAATTGAAGACATTTCATGACTTATCGGGTAGTTTGTTTCACTCCATTGAGCCCATTAAAAGCATGTGTACTTATCATGTCGTTCCTTACTAGTGTATGGAATTCATGCAGTTTCCCGAAATGATCATGCTTCAAGAATGTAAGTGAGTTATGTTTACTGGGCTAGTTCCTATACAACTGACGCCTTATTTGGAGTACTTTGGTTCACACTACGTTTTTTAAAGCAAATATAATAAATTCGAGTTATGCAATATTGTCAGTGAGGTAAAACAAATTAGATGTCCAGCTGCATTATCCATGATATATTCTATTATTGACGGATGTCAGAAACAAAGTAGATAATAGTATTACACAGTATGAACACACGTAAAGGCTGACAGGCATTTTTATCATCGGCTACCTTTTAACTGAAAAGTATAGCAACACCATTTAAAAGTTATACGATGTGTACTTATATTATCAGATGTCTATATTATATGTGAAGGCACTACAAACGGCTGTGTCTGTCTTGGGACGGTATTGTATTGGTGATTTCTCATCTGTCTTAAATAAAATATGTTTTGTTTGTCTTAATTACTTAGTTACAGTTCATACAACAGGGCTTTCTCTTCTGCCAGTGTCGTGATAGCTTGAATTCAAAACAACAATTATTCAAAAAATCAAAGTACTGAAAGTACTGGTTTGACGATGCTTTTGAAGAGGATGGATATATAGAGGATATTTGTTGGATTCGGTGGCATATCGATTTTCCCAGAAAAAATGCGAAAAAATATCGATATTTTCACTGTTATTTTTCACTGTTTAAAAAAGTGAAATACCAGTTTATTTCACTGATATTTCTGTATAAATCACCGGAAAGCATAACATAAATAAACATCCATTTAAGTTAATCTACATCACCGCAATTGTGTAATTTTTATTGGTTGTCATTTATCCGCAGGTCAATAGTTAATGGTTGTGGTGCAATCGTTTTCGTTCTTGGACACTGCCGCCCTTCAATGAAATTTATTTACCTAAATATCTCATATTTGAACTTAAAATTCTTTTGGGAGAAATGGTCCAGACAACAGGATAAAACAGCAACAATATGCTAACCCATTATTTAAAGAGGAACATAATTGAGAATTCCTGTGCTAGCCCCCAATCACAGTATGTTAGGGTATAATAACAATCAAACTTTGTTTTTCTTCTCAAAAGATTGTCGTAGATTACAAGTTGATGAATATATCATCCAAGACTACAAGTTTTAGAAAGCCATTTTTTTCATTTATTTTTATTGATAAACAAGGTTTTGTAACAATCTATACTATACATAGATAGCTTTAACAGCACAATGTGGCTCACCTGAAACTGATTGTTTCCTAGTGGTGTTAACTAATTTTTCATGAAGATCTAGAAAAAAAAGGCATTGTGAGTATGAACAAACTATTTGCGTCTATCCGATCTAGTTGAGTCTTGTTACCGAGATCCTACTTTTATTTATTTGAACATTCTGATCAACTGCCATGAAGATCAGGTAAAAAATGTAACTTTTAACATCGATTTTTATGATTTTAGTTATTGATCAAATGCTTGGAAGCACATGACCCACTTTGGAACGTGACCTGTTAATCACTGAGACTAGACCTTGTGACCTAAATGTTAAATATGCTACTTTCATGCTTGACTTTGAAAGCATTTAAAATAATGTTCTAACCAATTTACAAGTGGATCAGAGAGAGAATGTGACCACTAAAGTATTAACATACCTTTTCTTATATTTGACCTAGTACCCTAATTTTTGATAGAATATGAAACCAAAAATGACATAGAGGTGACTAGTTTCATAAGAATCTGGCAAAGACGTGACACCCAAATTTAAACATTGTAAAATGATATCTTATGTGTTCACAATAAACTTAAGATAAAATACAACAAAGAGTGATAACAAAAGCTCAACTTGTCACATCATAACAAGTGAGCAAAATAACCAAAACTATGACATCATATAATTGCTCAGTTACTTCCAATAACAATAAAATGTAACTTTTGAAACAAATACAATACCTTCCCTTTCTTACTACAGGCTGTTCTAAAACAAGATAGCCCTGTATCGCTCACCCAAAACTCCATTTATAGTGTCAAAAACTTGTGTATGATTTTACTAAGTTGCAACCTAGCTTTAACCTGCCAGGACCAACTTGTAAATTCAGCTTTTGATTTGATTAAGATGGACATTGAAAGCAATTTTCATGAAAATCAGGAATATAATGTGACTTGTAGAAAGGTAAAGGAAGTTTTCTATATTTTGACCTAATGACCTAGTTTTTGACAAACTACTAACTTTCAAACTGAAACTTTATTTCATTGAGAAAACATTCAATTCTGTCCAATTTTCATGAAGATCTGGAAGAAAATGTGACCTCTGGAGTGTTCACTAACCTTTTCTGCGATTTGGTTTGTTGACCTAGTTTGGACCACATATGACCTGCTTTCAAACTTAACCTAGAATTGACAGAGACGAACATTTACCAACATAAAACAAACAAGGGCTGTTTGTAAAACATGCATGCCCCCATATGGGCTGTCAGTTGTAGTGGTAGCTATGTGTGAATAAATTTTTTGTAACTGTGACCTTGACATTTGACCTAGTGACCTGAAAATCATTAGCGATTATCTGCCAGTCATGATCAATTTACCTATGAAGTTTCATGATCCTAGGCCTTGCTTTTCTTGAGTTATCATCAGGAAACCTTTTTACTGTTATGAGTCACTGTGACCTTGACCTTTGACCAAGTGATCTGAAAATCAATAAGGGTTATATACCAGTCATGATCAATGTACCTATAAAGTTTAATGGTCCTAGGCGTAAGCATTTTTGAGATATCATCTGGATACTATTTTACTGCTTTGAGTCACTTTGACCTTGACCTTTGACCTAGTGACCTAAACATCAATAGGGGTAATCTGCAAGTCATGATCAATGTACCTATGAAGTTTCATGATCCTAGACGTAAGCATTCTTGAGTTATCATCCGGAAATCATTAAACTGTTTTGACTCACTGTGACCTTGACCTTTGACCTAATGACCTGAACATCAATAGGGGTCATCTGCGAGTCATGATTAATGTACCTATGAAGTTTTATGATCCTAGTCGTAAGCTTTCTTGTGTTATCAGCCGGAAACCATTTTACTGAGTCAAGTCACCGTGACCTTGGACCTAGTGATCTGAAAGTAAATAGGGGTCATCTGCAAGTCATGATCAATGTACCTAAGAAGTTTCATGATCATAGGCGTAATCATTCTTGACTTATCATTTGGAAACCATTTTTCAAAGTTGAGTCACTGTGACCTTGACCTTTGACCTAGTGACCTGAAAATCAATTGGGGTCATCTGCTAGTCATGATCAATGTACCTATATAGTTTCATGATCCTAGGCATAAACGTTCTTGAGTTATCATCCTGAAACCATTTTACTAATTCGGGTCACCGTGACCTTGAACTTTGACATAGTGACCTGAAATTAAATAGGGATCATCTGCGAGTCATGATTAATGTATTTATGAAGTTTCATGATCCTAGGCATAAGCGTTCTTGAGTTATCATCCGGAAACCATTTAACTATTTCGGGTCACCGTGACCTTGACTTTTGACCTAGTGACCTCAAAAGGGGTCATATGCGAGTCATGATCAATGTATCTATGAAATTTCATGATCCTAGGCATAAGCGTTCTGAGTTATCATCCGGAAACCATTTTACTATTTCGGGTCACCGTGAACTTGACCTTTGACCTAGTGACCTGAAAATCAATAGGGTTCATTGTGAGTCATGATCAATGAACCTATGAAGTTTCATGATCCTAGGCATAAGCGTTCTTGAGTTATCATCCGGAAACCATTTTACTATTTCAGGTCACCGTGACCTTGACCTAGTGACCTCAAAATCAATAGGGGTCATCTGCGAGTCATGATCAATGTACACATGAAGTTTCATGATCCTAGGCATAAGTGTTCTTGAGTTCTTATCAGGAAACCATTTTACTATTTCAGGTCACCGTGACCTTGACCTTTGATATAGTGACCTGAAAATCAATAGTGGTCAATTGCGAGTCATGATCAATCTACCTATTAAGTTTCATGATCCTAGACATAAGCGTTCTTGAGTTATCATCCGGAAACCATTTTACTATTTCGGGTCACTGTGACCTTTACCTTTGACCTAGTGACCTGAATATCAATAGGAGTCATCTTCGAGTCTTGATCAATGTACCTATGAAGTTTCATGATCCTAGGCATAAGCGTTCTTGAGTTATCATCCGGAAACCATTTTACTATTTCTTTTTTTGTTAAACGTCGTCAATTATTAATTGTATATAGATTTCTCTATAGTTTGAAAAACATTTAGGCAAATATTTCTCATGTAAGATAAAATGCAAATAATTCATAAAATATTCCCTTTTAATCAGTATGTTGGTTTATCGGTCAATGACAATATCACTTTGAACATTGAATTATTTAAAAGTTATAACAAACATTAAATGTTCTCCGAACAAATGACTCATAACACATATAACAGATTGATAGGAAGATATGAACAAATCAAGGTTGCTAGGTTGCCCGCCTAGAATGGTCCTGTTAGTATGGAAGTACTTGATATATAAATTTATTAGCCTGTCGGTGTTGTAAAGACATAAAATATTTTATGAATGTCTCAAAGTGTAGAATTATTTTGCATTTAGTAAAAGAAAGGCAACACATAACCCTTAAGTGGCTGACGAGAACTTGTGGCTAAATACAACTAAAAAGAGGCATTATGATTCTTGAAAATAAAAGTAAACATCATTATATATGAATTTTCTGATCAAAAGTGTTATTTTTAGTGAATAGGGGAAATACATTTTCAAGAATAAACAATATTATTATAAATGTGTTGGCGAAGTGCATCATAGTATTATCATAGTACAGTTTTGGTCTAAAAATCCCGTAACATTTTTTAAATTTCATAACACCTTGTTGCAAAAAAAAAAACATGAAAAATAGAACTTTCAGAGTAACCTATTAAAATAAAATAAACAAGGGCTGTTTGTAAAACATGCATGCCCCCCATATGGGCTCTCCGTTGTAGTGACAGCCATTGTGTGACTATGTTTTTTGTCAATGTGACCTTGACCTTTGACCTAGTGACCTGAAAATCAATAGGGGTCATCTGCGAGTCATGCCAAGGCACCAGCCGAAGTCAAATGCCTTCTGACTTAGTGCATTTTACTATTTATATTTGTATGCATTTGTATGTGTTTGAAAAAATGTATAATCTTTAATGACATCTTCTGACCATGCATGTCCTAGATTTCAAAATCCAGGCCCTGGTCTGACACATTGGTAACATTAACGTTAAACTGTTACCAGGCTTCTGAATTTAATTAGCCAGGTCACAGGAAAAGGGCAGTCTAATCAGTATCCAATTAAACTATTTGTCATTGTCAGAAAACCGCTCTTAAGCAAACAGCTTTCAAGCAACTGCAGGCTGAACTGGATCTAAACTGGCCACAATCGCTTTAATGTCTCTTTTACTGGGATATGGTTCATTTAACTTTAAAGGGATCTTTTCACGTTTTGGTAAATTGACAAAAATTGAAAAAAGTTGTATCGGATTTGCAAATTTTCGTTTTAGTTATGTTATTTTTAGGAAACAGTATTACTGAATTTTTACTATGGTCTAATATAGCCACTATATGCATCTTTTAACGATTTAAAAATTATAAAGCGTTGCAACGCGAAACGATTGAATAATTTGGAGAGTTATGTTGTTGTTGTTTAATTGTGTGAAACTACGAAGATTGCTTATACTAGGTATAAAATAAGTCAACCATTTATACTTGGCAGAATAGTCGAGCAGGCTAATGCGATTTTACTTCAGGACTAAGGGGGTCACTGGTTCGAGCCCAGCTGCGGACTACTTTTTTTTAAAGAATTGTATTCTGGATTTTTAACTGGAGCTTTTAATATCAAATGTTTACATTTATCAATATAAAGCATTTAATGACTTACTTCAAAACATGTCAAAATCTGTGAAAAGGCCCCTTTTAACATAATATCTAATCCTATAAATATGAGGTCAATATACATGGACTAAACGGTAAATTACGTCTAATTATTTGGACTGTAATGACATCAACTACTGAAATAGAAAGAAGAAAGAATTCATACTTTCCAGTAATTTGAGTAAAGAGTTTGTATTCAATGTTGTATTTCAGGACAGCTTGGTGATATGCAAATCCCATATGACATGTTGATATCGGGTATCATAGCCATTCAATAAGTCGCAAAATGCTTAAACAAAATTTATAAAGCAAAATGTGACTTAAATTGATAACTAAAAATACCAGTATCATCAGTATGCCAGTTTTGCCTTGTCAAACTGTCGAGATCCAGAAAGTGCTTCATTCACATTGAATATATCCTTCGAATTCCATTAATTGTTGCATTACTTAATAGCGAAACAAGCCGATTTAAGCTGTAAGAAAGTTTTGACACGAGTGTTATCAAGTCTCATATGGGCGAAGCCATAGAAAGTGATTCATTCACAACGAATATATCCTTCGAATTCCATCCTTTGTTGTCATAAGCGGAGATTTAGTGAATAAATTATTCATATATCATAAATGACAGCTTCTAAATAGCGAAACAAGCCAATTTATGCAGTAAGAAAGTTTTGACTCGAGACTCTCATGGGGGCGGCCATTGTTGAATATTGAAACACGAACGACAACTCTGCTAGGAGAATGTAATCAATGACGAGCAATCTCCTACGCAGTGGCGAATGCAAAAGGGAAGTAACTGAAAAATCGAGTTATCTCAATCGGACTGGCTCGGTCTTTTACATAGGTCGCCATTGTGAGATTTTTCTTTACGATTATGATACCTTGGACGATGCTGTTAGCATCTTCAAAAAGGCGCAACGTTATTAATAGGTTAATGAGCTTATCTTATAGTTTGGAAATTTAACGAGAGACTCGATTCAACATAAAAGTGAAACAAGTATGAAATCAAATTGAGTTATCTGTATTAAGTGTTGCAATATTCTTGTGAAATAAAGATGTACTATATGTGATATTGACATTGTTCTTGAATTTCTTGCTCACGGTATCTTTGTTTTTATTTAAGTATCACATTATTTTATTTATATTATGTGGCGGGACAATTAAATCAGTCTCAAAATAATGTTGCATGAAATTATTAATATACAGGGGCGTTACAAAGACAGTTTGGTTATATCTTCTTGAATTCGTTTGAGACTCGTCCTGCGAAAATGGGGTTTTGCTGCATGCAGCAAGCGCAGCTGCAGACCAGAATAAGCATTCGCACAGTCTCAGGGGCTAACATGTCTGCAGACCAGACTGAGCATTCGTACAGTCTCATGAGCTAACATGTCTGCAGACCAGACTGAGCATTCGCACAGTCTCAGGGGCTAACATGTCTGCAGACCAGACTGAGCATTCGTACAGTATCATGAGCTAACATGTCTGCAGACCAGACTGAGCATTCGCACAGTCTCAGTGGCTAACAAGTCTGCAGAACAGACTGAGCATTCGCACAGTCTAAGTGGATTACATGTCTGCAGACCAGACTGAGCATTCGTACAGTCTCATGAGCTAACATGTCTGCAGACCAGACTGAGCATTCGCACAGTCTCAGGGGCTAACATGTCTGCAGACTTGACTGAGCATTCGTACAGTCTCAGTGGCTATCATGTCTGCAGACCTGACTGAGCATTCGTACAGTCTCATGAGCTAACATGTCTGCAGACCAGACTGAACATTCGTACATTCTCAGGGGCTTACATGTCTGCAGACCAGACTGAGCATTCGTACAGTCTCATGAGCTTACATGTCTGCAGACCAGACTGAGCATTCGTACAGTCTCATGAGCTAACATGTCTGCAGACCA
>NC_068362.1:91849168-91854168 GCF_020536995.1 Dreissena polymorpha
TACGTTACATATGCAACACACAATTACTATTAGTATGTCATATATGTTTACTTCTTTACAGCATTTTCGAAGAGAAATATGTTCACATTATAACTATATATTTACTTTAATTCACAAATTATTCGACGAGATATTTATTATGCGACTGTTTATGGGCAACAACTTTTATTTCATGAACATCAAGGGAGTTGTAAATAATTATCCCAGCTCTTGCAAACAAAAGTCGGATCCGTTCGTTATGATGTCAAACTGCATCCACATATTGATTTGTATGGTCCACATATTAGAGCTTTGTTTCAGATACAAGTAGGCTAATACCAACTTGCATTCTCCTTTTGCATATTTTATATGTGTATCAAACGTTTAGAAACGCATCCAGTTAATTGGGCTTATAATTATTTCGTTAAAATTTCCATGTACAGAGATAACTAATAAATCGATCAATGATCGAAGTTAACCAATACGTCCACGTAACCAACACGCACTTTTACTGAAATACAAGAAAACGTCATGGAAATCACTGACAACGACATGCTAATTCACAAATAATAGAAAGCATTCGCATCAGGCGAGTTCATCTAAAACCATTATTGTTGTTAACGACCGACACGTCTTCGAAAATTCAGTGACTGTAAAAATAGTCGATCGTCGCTTTAAATATGTTTTTTTTACTCGACCTTAAAATACTTTGGCTTGATATCAACGTATTATCATCAGCTTAAAAACTAACTTTCATCATCATAATCATCATCAATCCCTTGACCGGTTTGGCCGTTGTGGGGGGGGGATGAGAAACGATGATTTAAAAATCCTCCTCCAGTCAGGTATGTTGTGTGCTGCAAGAGTAACTTAACCATGGGAAGGGATGTCCACTTTTTAAAAATGTTCATCCAGCTTTTCTTCTGACAGTCTCGACGTCGACCTCCCTCTAGCGTGCCCTGAAGAGCAGTCTTGCAAATAGAGTCTTGCCTGGTGACGTGTCAAAACCAAGCTAGCTTTCGTCGTTTAACGGTCGCCATTAGGGGCTCTTGTGGACCAACAAGTGTTGCAGTCATATTCCGGACGTACTCGTTGGAATTGTGCTCCGTATAAGAGATGCGGATCAGTCTTCGGAGACATTTATGTTCAAATACCTGTATCATGCGTTCTGTTTCCGCGTGAAGCATCAAGTTCTCGCAGCCGTAGAGTAAGATGGAGACTACGAGGAACTTGTACAGCCTGTAATTTGTGGAAATCTGATGGAACTGCGTATCCACAAACTGCTTAGTCTGGCTATAGCTGCGGTCGCCATGGCAATCCTTATTCGGTCCCCAGCGGCATTGACACAATCTTTTGACAAGTATTTGAAGCTGGTCACTTCTTTTAGCTTCTCGCCGTTCATGGTGATATCTGCACTGGTGTTGGTCGTGCTGTTCAACATGATCTTCGACATCTCCGTGCTGACTTCCATCCCGTATTCTCCTGCTCTTTCATAAAGTATGTTGGTGACACCTTGAACCTCACTGCTAATGCCACTCATGAGGTGGTGTGGTCATGGAGAGTCACCTGTATTATGTTCTCAAGGAAAAGGTTGAACAGAGTCACCTGCATTATGTTCTCAAGGAAAAGGTTGAACAGAGCGAGAGAGACAGCAGACATCATGCCACACGCGGTCGAAAGCATTCTTAAAGTAAATGAAGTTGTGGAAGAGCTCACGTTGGTTTTGCATGTGTTTCTCAATGATAATTCAGCAGTTGAAGATATGTTCCACTGTGTTCCACCCAGCTTTGAATCCAGCCTGCTCTTCGGCCATCAGTTCATCAGCCTTACTTTTCAATCGATTGGGAATGACGCGTAGCATGACTTTGCTCGGATGACTGATGAGGCTTATAGTGCGGTAATTCTCGCTAACTGTACAGTATTTTATTCACGTCAGTATGATATTAATAAGCAACGATGGACACCATGCGATCGCAAACTAAGTGAATTGTTCTTATATATTAAAAACGAAAATAATGGCATGATGTACTCGCAATATTCTGGAAGCAAAATTGGACATCCAGTTGTTCTTCTCATTTATAAACTTAACAAAAATGCTTTTTTAACTGCAAAACGTAAAATAATGGAAACAAATAAATACAGTGTGTTATGTTAAATGAGCTGGCAGAGGCAATAGAACATTTAATATTAAACAATGAATTTTTATGAGACTTGAAACAATTGCGCAACACTTATTCTGTATTTGTACACATACATTGAACAAAACTAACTAAATTTAAACATAACTTATTACAAATTTAATGTATACATTTAAATCGGCTTTTATACATCGATCTTTCTGCTCATATTAAAAAGATTAATCACCAATGTATTCATGATATCTGTTTTTACGTTATGTTACGTTATTTTATGTTTTGTGTTTGATATTTTAATTGTGCTATTATTAAGGCTGATATTATTTATTGTATGATTATGTACAGCACATTTAAATTCACACTACTTCCGAAATTGTTAATGGCAAATGAATACTCATCGGAGATGTTTTTGCTTCCGCAATCTATATACGTGGGTGTTTTACGGCATACAACTATGTATCTTAATCCATTGTGTACATAGGAAATACATCATACCGTGGCCTGCTTTTGTGTGCCTTGATATGTTACCAGCATAAAGTCAGCTGTCGGTACCTTTTTGTTTCTCAACGTGTTCACAACAAACCTTGGTGAATGTAAAAACTCAAATCTTGGTGAAACGTTTTAACAAAATTGTTGCAATGTCTTGGTTTGGGATATAAAACTTTAGATACTCTGTAGGTTTTGGGTTCGAACCATGCATATTCATCTGTTTTGTCTGAGTTCCACATTTCTAAATCTAAAATTAATTACACTCATAATAGTGTTCATGAATGCAACGTATGAATGCTGATTCTAAATTACAAATATTCATCTCTTTGAAATTATCAAACTTTGGTATTTCAATAAGAATCGCTGCGGATTTCGTATACTCATTGTAAACAAATATGATGTTATTTTTATTTTTTTAAAAAAAACGTTATAAACGTTATTAAAACAAAGTATTTTTTTTTAAAAACAAGATCGCGTTGAAATTATTACTAAGATGGTATGCTTTAAACAAAATACAAGGGGTCCGAGATGATCGGTAATGCGACTTCTGTGATCGCAGAAAATGTGCTCAATTCAATCGGCACTCAATATTGACGCTGCATAAACTATCGACAAAAATATGTATCAATAGTAAGCATCGGCAGCTGCACCAAATAAAAATAGATCATTATGCATTTATCGTCAAAATAATGTGTACAGTGTAACAACGTGTCCAACATGTGAACGAGAATTATGTAATGTTTGGTTTGGTAATAAGGCATCCCAGTACGTAAGTTGATATTTACTAGTACATTCAAACAGGATAATACCAGTTAATTGATGCATAGTCTGCCTATACAATGGCCCGTGTACTGCGTTCCCGAATGGATGAGTTCGTCTAATTCGGGCTGTTATTGACGACCGATACAATTTTTACATACAGTTATGTCTGACATGGTACAGCATATACATAATGGTTTATGAAAAACGTCGCACATCTGGTTTACATATCGTTGTTTGTTACCATCGGTAGTTTTAAGCTGCGTGTGGTTGTAAGTTGTTATGACTAGCGTTATGCGAAAATAGAGCTAATGTCATTTGCTACCAACGCTTTGCCAGACCAGCAAATTCATCCGAACAGTCTGGTCAGAAGCTAACGCCGTCCGCATTAAAGTCACGCAAGGTTCCGTGGTCAAGATAGCGGGCAGAGTAGCTTATGACCAGACTGCGTGGATGTTCAGGTTGGCCTGTAGCTACCCTGGCCGCATATGGCGTAAATATAGGATCTCGCATGAGTGGTCGTTTTGCAAGCCTCGTTTTTATCTTTATTTAGATGACTTGTTTAATAAATTCAATACAAAATGACCACGAATCTGCGATTCTTTTTATAACATGACCAACAAATTTTCTTTTTATTTTATGCTCTACTCACCGTTTATTCACATTGTAAAAGAGTTTAACTGAAGAAATTCGCTGGAATAATGAGGTCATTTCGTCAAAAGAATGATTTCATTTCACAGTTAAATAACTAGTGTAATAACAACCGTGTAATAAACAAAATTGAGCATTCAGTTATTTCACCCCTGGAGCGTAGGTCATGTTATAATACCCATTTTCGCATACTTGCTAACAAAATTGTTTATAATATTGTATATTTGTTGTACACGCAGTGACCATTACAAATACTTCTAAAAAGGCTGTTCACTTTGGGAAACGCTTGATTGGTTTTGTAAGCATGTTTGCAACACCACTTTTAAAAACGTTGATGTTTCATTTTATTGCAACATAATGAAAGACGTTTTGCTCTCACGTTACTCTCCCAATTCCTTATTACAGAACGAATTTGCCTGCAAAACGCACGTACTAATCAAGATAATTGCGCGTTGCAAACATACAATCCAAAAATGGACTCAAGAAGAAATATGACATTTTAAGGAACATAATTCATCACTGTCAGATTACACATTGACTAAATTACTCATATTCGCCCAAAATACGTATACTGTTTAAGTACAACAAGTTTAAACTTACATATTGCGTATTGTTTATTTAATGTTTTATCCTCTTTATTGTACAAATATGTTTAAGTAATGTTTACTTTTTCTAATAGTATACCACATAGTTCGAACAAAATTGTTCCGGTTTGTTAAGAAACTTGGCCATCAGTGACGCAGTGAAGTTTTCCATATATGGCTATAGTCACCCCTGTAAACCCGATATGATGTGAAAAGTTGGACGTGCTTCGAAAAGTTTCCGAGAAATTTTGCTGGATTTCGGTAGGGTAATTAAGTAAATCCAGTTCTATAATTGTTTAAAGGCATTTTTGAATTAAATTATCTTGGTATATGCAAATAAGGTTAGAAAAATCCTGGTTATTATTATTCAGGATTTATTGATATATGGCTATTTGAAGCTTAG
>NC_068362.1:91856668-91896668 GCF_020536995.1 Dreissena polymorpha
ATAGCACCGCAGTACTAAATACGTGGTTACAATGAAGGTTATCAGATTGCAAACACGCCTGCCCAATACTGCTTCAGCTATTGCGTGTTTTGTTAATGCAAAAATGCCTATTTCATACGAAAGTACTACCTCAAAGTATAAGCTTTATATTGAACAATTGCTTTGTAAATTTGCACGTCTAGTTTAAACCGATCCACTCTTCGTAACATTTGAAGATATATTTCAAATATTCACAACAAAAGCCATGCCTTCTCCTATTACCTGACTTGAATATAGCTTGACATTCGAGCGGTGCACTGCATTCAATTCGGATAGACGGCCGGGTATATATCGTAATGTATTTGTTAAGGAGTAAATGTTGTGCAGGTATGTTTCCTTTCTTATATATAATTATATTAGGGAAAATATCTTAAATTGTACCACTAATTCTGTTCGTAAACCATTGAACGCGAATTAAATTGTGCTAAAAATCACTTCAAACGGAATTGAGAATGTTTAATTTCAAGTTAAAAACTGAGACTGGAGTTTAATTGTTTGCTATATTCAATGACTTCAGTTTTTTACCGGGGACCAGTACGTAGGTTTCCGAAAACTGTTAATCGAATACAATTATCAACGATTGCGTGTTGATTTCAATGTATTATAAACAAGCACATGCACTTACTATCACAATGTAACGTACAGTTGCCAAATATAGTAAATCATGGCAATGATGCATGTCTAGCTACAAAACATGATTTATTGAATACACTGAAGCAGTAACAATCCATAATACTACAGACATGTCGCATTAAGTACATTACAAAAATATACATAAATGACACATGTACTATATTAGTACTTTTCATTAACCTCATGCATTCAAAACACATTCTGCCAACTACATATGCAAGCATAACAACATAATAAATTGTGCTAATCTTCATTTCACAATTCTTACCTTTAGACTAGCATGTCCTAGATATTACGGCCAATAGTAAGTTTGTTAAATTTTAACCTAAATGCATTTGTCGCATTAACTTAATTGTTGTCAGTGTCAAAGCGGAGCAAACTGATATAAACTTTCCATCCCTCTTGAACATTTCTAATGTTTTGTAATTTAAGTAACTTGTTTGTTCGGTCGGACTCATTCTCGCCCATAGGGCCCTTAAAGCTTAAAGAAGCCAGTTAAGACATATAGAAAAAGTTTACTAATTATTCTAACGATGTGTTACATATTCAAAATTTTAATAACTTTAATAGCGATTACACCTCACGTATTGTTCACATATTCATTTGATTAGTACCGACGGTCTCAGTAAGGGTTTGTGGTTATGAAAACTAATTGAGTAAATATCACTCTTAAATAAAGATCAATAGTCGAAAGGCACGTGTAAACTAATTTAATTATTGTAAAGCTTATTTTCGTTGTTTTATTTTTCAATTACTTTTGCAAATAATCTCCTTATATTAAAATTATTTAATGACTGTACATGAATGAGCTGACATCTCCATGTTACATATTGTGTTAGAGAGAACCGTGGCGTAATTGATATGGTATCCGCTAAACGACCTGGAGGTCACGGGTTCAATCCCCGCTGTGGGAGCGTTCTTTGGATCTTCAATTCCCCCACCCACCCCAAAAAGACGTGGAACGGGTTCTAGGTCCAGCAAACGGACTCGAGAGCGTTTGAAATAAGCTCGAGGCTTTCGATGCAATTGAGATAAGAGGTATAAAACTAAAACTTCGTATTGTGTCCATACCGCATTATAACCGGATGGCTGTCAAGTTAGCGCACGGTTTATAACACGCTTCTTGCCAAGGTGACCCGGTTTCAAACCCCATATCCGGCGCATATAAGCTGGTTAGTGGTCACCATACCGGACAGATGGGTTTTCCCTCTGGTACTCCGGTTTACCCCCACATCACAAGTCCCGACCAGAATAAGATGCGTTTCCTTGAAAAACAAATATCTGGAAATAGCACATATATTCAACATTCGCCCTAATATTTAGAAGTCTAGTCAATCTATGTTGGGCGCTGGGACACACTCCGGGTCCTCACATTGTGAATTCTCATGCACTTCATATAATTCGAAACACACACACACGCACACTTATTACCAGACAGCTCCACCCATGCTTACCCGTAATTCAACAACTTTATTTCATGTGTAAGCGAGCTCAAGAATAATTTGCCCAACGAGCATGGAAAATACAACAACGATAAGTTCCTCGAGGTCGCATATTATGGTGCAGGCCGGTTTTGTCTTACTGTTTTAGTTGCGAAAGCGTGTAATGAAAAAAGAAAACCAGAATGTCGATGAAAAGTCCAATGGTTTATAAACCTCACAATCCGAAAAAATCGCCACGAGAGAAGACTTCGCCTCTACGCGAAAATACTAATGCCTAATACGTTTCTAATATAAACATTGTTTATGATAAACACTGTGTATAAGTAAGATAGTGTCTAGCAGCAGACTAAGTTCATTTTCAAATTGGTTGTTGTGCTTTTATTTATTCATAGACAAAAATGGAACGGTATAGCTGTAAATTAATATTCGTTTCTAAATATATCATACCAATTGCAGAAAAAAACGTGTTTTTACAAAATGTCATCTGATTATGAACCACTGAAATCTGACTAATACCACCCACACTAGTGGATTATTAACATTGGTGTAAGAGGTTTTGTTTTGGAAATGTAAAGTTCTAACAACACAATTTATTGATATTGGGGACTTATCATTGCGTGTATATCTTGTGTGGCCTAGGTTCCTATTTTTAATATGTTGTGACCATGACAACTCTTAACTCCTCCATTGGAGCCATAATTTGCATCCCATTAAACACTATTTAATACGCATTTGATTGTTTACATTGTCTATTAAATAGCAAGTATTCGCTTAGGGACTGTTTCACTGTTGTCACATTCTCGACCCTTAATGGTGATATTTCCGATTTTAGAGGTTACTGATCGACCGTCCCCATGTGTGGTCGTTTCAAATCCGATTTGAGTTTTCAATAACAACTTCAACCTCTTGACAACTGTCGAATTCGCAAAATGTATGTTCTAAAATTAACGATATCACACTGTGAATGTATATTCATCAAATGTGCACGGTTTAGTTCTAGGTTCTCTAGCCGTTGAATCACTTGCATATTCCTGTTAGGAGTTAGTTATCTCTTTAACTGTATTTCATACTTCCCTGCTATGATTGTATTGTGAAGCAATTAATATGACATGCAACTCTCAAAGTATACACAAACTACGTGATTTAACTCGTCATTTTTTATTGATCTCCATTATGTAGTTTTCAGTTTCTTATTTTTCTTCGCTTCTGAAATATGTTTTATCAGTACTATTATGATATCATAAACCGTTGCATTTATTACTGAGTGCAACATGTAATTCTAGCCTGGTCGCGAAGAGCTTTTCGTAAGGATTGTTTCGTATCGAATCCAGCCGCTCTCCGAAGCATCCAGCTTCATCCCTTGCCTTTTTATAGTTTAAGCTGACGAATGTTCTATACTTGTTCTCCTTTCCAACGACTTGGGGTATGTTTGTTAATTGTTCCCGCATTTCCAGTCTTTCATTACGGTAACGTAGGCTCTCTTTCTCCCAGGTCATTATGTCCGTCGTATTTATTCTGTGGTAAGTTCATCAATTTTTCCTTGTTTCTTGTCAAACTCAGATCTCTCTTCTCTCAGCAAATCTTAAGTTTGTTCTTCTACAACTTAAATCTAAAAGAGTAATTGTCCTTGGGGAAGATGTTACATTTATCAATCCCTTCCTAATTAGTATTCATATGCCATCGCGAACGAGTATATTACGTCCTAAAGTCATCCATGTAATTTTTCTACTCACAATTTAGCCTGTGTTCTTCTTCACGTTTGGTAAATGTATTTCAGCAGTGAATGATCTAACATATTTGTTTTACTTTTATCATCTTGCAAGTGTTAAATTCAAGCGTTATGCTGAATTAAACAATATTCACGTGTTTCGCTTTACAATCGGGCAGTGTCTGTAACAGCACCTGTTTGTCTGAAGGTAGCTGCTCTTCAACTTTGTATCTTCGGTAGTTCTCTACTATTCTTATGTGTTGATCATACGGCATTTTCTATATACTTCTGACGTATAAGAAGTCGACCATATTAATCCAATAAAATTTTAAACTGTCAAACTACAAACACTAGTTATTGAAAGCTATACCTGAAGCTTTCGTCCGTGTACTACGGACTTCATCAGCAGAATGAATGTCTACTGTTGGGAAACGTTAACACCGCTAATTGTCGGGGTGAGCAATACACCGTTTGATTCACAAATATGTTTTAAATGTATTTCTTTCTAGCTAAGTAATTGCTCTCAGGAAGACAATATAAGTATTTCAGATAAGTATCCCCCTTTGTGGCGTTCAGTAATACATGTTATTACTTCCCTTGTCAAGTTAACGAACAAATGCTATGATATGGAACATTGAATTAAATTATGTTTACTCGTCCGTTCAATGGTTTAGAAAAATGAGTTATATGTTTTGTCCATAAATGTCTAACTATTACTGCGCGTTTTACTAATCCTCGCAAAAATTCTGAAATATTAAAATGGCGCTCAAATTTTTTACCATCAATTATTGTCAAGCGATCACGGACAAATGTATTAGATAAAGAACAGAACTTAGTGTCGTCACGGTATATATTTAAAATCCTATGGAAACATCAACTCGTCAATGAAAAAGAATCTCGTCCCCAAAATATACGACTAATTAGCATATCGCAATCAAATTTATTTCAAAAGTAGGTGAACAACTTAATAATAAACCGAGGAAATAAAAACAGTAAGAATTGAAGGTATTTCTTGTACATTTCAATAGTATCTAGCTAGTAAGTAATTATTAAAAAATAAAAACAAATATGTGAACGGGTATTTTAACAAAACGATATCAGCATACTGCTGTGACAAAGTGATTGCTTTAAAAGGGTGAAATCAGACACATCAATTCAAAAGTGACATATTAAAATGGTATGTTGACTATTAAAAATAATTTAAAATTGAGTATGTGCTATATAATATGAATAAACAGGAAACCGCACGTGTTTTCCCATGATCCATTTTAAGAATGGTGGAAATCCAAATGTAAATATTTGCAGGGATCTCTTAAATATGCAAACATAAAGTTCTCACTTGTGTTGGAGATGGCTTGACAGTAGCATAAAATACGTGAATGTTGCGTGTGGGTAACAGCGTTGATAATTATGACTTAGTGTAATTAACACATTGACATAAATTTACAGCCATGCCTCACCGTTATTTCCCAGAGTTTGCAGTTAAGCGATTGGATTTCTCAGGCATGAAGCTTTGTTTACTAATCCACATAAACATCCATGATTGGTAAACGTTGTGATGGAAGCTTAGGCTGTCTTCTTGTTTCAGTATTTCATTATAACCCCGCAGACGCATTTTAAAGGGGGTATACAAGAGCCACGCACACGGTCGTTCAGTCGTTTAGGTAGTCCATTGGTTGAATGCCAGATTGTTCGATGTGTCCTAATAAAATGTTATGCTCATACAGATGTGCAATATATATGTCATTTACCTAGTGATTATCACGTTCATGTATTTTTTGTCCTTGAACTTAGCAAGTTTTAGTGCAGAAGAGTACATTGTTCTACGTTTGATGAGCAAACTACTTCTTCATTTCTAAGCGTTTAAATTGAACGTTGAAATATGTCACCAACATGAAGTTCAGATGCGCAAGACACATTTTCCACACCTAGTGATCAACACATTCCTTATGTATGCGAGCTCTAGCTTAGTTATTTTATGGCAGTAACATGCAACTACTTTTACATTTCTCAAGCGCTCGAATTGATGCTCAAAAATGTTATCACCAGTAACTGCGACAGAATCAGAAAAAAAGTAACGTGCCTGTCCCTGAAAAATAACAGAATGGAATCAAAAGTAACAGTGTAAGGCCATTGTATAAAGTCACAGATTAGCGTGAAATAAGTGTGCCTAACAGTTATTAATTTTTTTATGATTACACAATGATATAAACACAATATGTCACTACACGAACACTTTACACTTACATCCATTATGAAACAACAAGATGCCACAATACGCACACATAGGTCCATTATAAACCAACAAACTAATACTTTAAGGCCTCAACTATTGTTCAACAACAAGATTCTAGAATAACAAACACACAAATATATTAACTTAGATCATTATAAACACACGACAAATCATTATTCACTCGCAACATAAAATTTGCAATTATAACCACACAACATGTCGTTATAAAAAGAAGATAATACTAAACAAGCAACTTATATGCACGTAGCGTTAACACACGACAAACGGCTTTAAAAAAACAACTAAGCGATAAAAAACATAAAATATAATGATAAAAACACGAAAATACAAACGTTCTATTAAAATTATCATTCGAACTGAAATAATATATTCTGTAATAACCAACATTATTACAATTATAATATAAAATATATCGCAAATGAATATAACACGGTCACAGTTTTCCGTTTTATAAATTTTCTCTGCTTCTAACTGGTTCGATTATTGTCTCTTGTACCACGAACTCATCATCAATATCATCACCTTAGCAATATCAGCATAATCTTTATTAACACAATTATCACAATGCCGTTTAATGGACATAATATCACATGCATAATAATCACCGCCACTGTCGCACTGTAAATCGACATCTGAATAAACTGTTTCGTCAACATCAAACTTATACTATATGAACTGATCTGCTATGGTCGTATTCACAAAGTAAATATAAAACGTATTAAATTAAATATAAAACGTATTAAACGTATTATATAATTTTCTAAATGACTTGACCGATGTAATTGATATGTGCATTTTACAGGTAATACTAAAGCCACAACGTGTTTCTTCCAAACTTTGATTTCTTTCTGCGATGTAGATATCTAAAACATCATGGCGAGCCTGGCCGATGTCTTCACCGAGTCGGAAAGGACGAACTGGCTGAAGGCATTGCTGGCAATTGATATCGCAAAGTTTGGCCTAGAGCATTTCGCGGAGAACGAGGCTAAAATTCTACACGGCAATATATACAACGCTATCTTGACAAGTGGCGCAGTAGCGTGTTCTTGCTGTCACACTGCAAACTTGCTGAAATGCCCTTCGCCATGGATATGCAATAAACAAGGAGCAAATAGCCAATGCAAATCAATGCATGACACCGCCTCCAAACAACCGCGACCATGTCCTACTAATGTTTGTAAGAAAGTCCTTAACGAAATTGCAAAGCAACATAAACATACCAAGCCTTCGTGGAAAAATACCGAGGCGATTCACTGGGAATCAAATCCATGGGAAATAGCCAAGGCTTATTTTCCTTCAGACGGTTACACTGGGAAGGGGTCGGCTCAAGATACTGACTTCAACGGCATCATCAGTTTTATGATGAACTGTAAAAACTTCGATAACAAGTTTTCGTTCCCCATAGCGCCAGGAAAAACACATCCACCATGCCTTTTAACAAAAGTAAATATATGCGTGTCATATTTAAAGAATCTTTAATAGCAAAAATAATAAAGTAAACTTCCGTCCCTTTGTTTCTCCGCTAAGTCGAGTTGCATATGTTCCCTGATATCGACGGTATTTTCTGGAAACGTGAATCTCTTTCATTGAGAAAGCAGCAAATGTTGTTTTTGTGTAATATGATGTCAATGCGGCTTTAACTAAATGTTTTTGAATCAATTCTTACCAATCAAATTATGATTTTATGAGTAACCACTGTGAATACATTACAACCAAGTTATGTATTTCTTTGTTTGAATTGACACAGTTTTTTTACAATGAAGTTACAATACATATGAATTTTTATTAATGTTTGTTTTAATAATATGTTATATTTTTCTTAAAAGCCTATTTTATTGCAAAATTGTATGTATAATAGCTATGAATATATATATTCGGATATGTTAGCATGTAAGTTCACACAACTTTTGAATGGATACTGTTAGCAGTTATCGTCACAAACGAGCATCATTTTATTATGCAGTATTTTATAGAACACGTGTTTTTAGGCGCGAGCCATTGGTACAACTCTACGTCATTCGTCTACGTGCAAGGTCACAGACATAGATCTACAGGACATTTTCATAACACTGACTGGCCTGCTGACTGACCAACAATGTCTAACAAACGACGTTTTTGCGCAGGAGGCTGTAAGAAAATTAGCTAAGGTATTGTAGAAACAGTTGTGGCGAATAAAATCCATCTGTTTTTACGTTGCATGAAATACGCGTATTTATATTACATACAAATTATTGATATCGTACATTTTTCATGTGAGTATTTGAAAATAGGTTCCATGAGGTAAATGTACTATAAATGTAGTTTAAAAATGTTAATCTACCATTTATCTTGAGAAACTTTGTATTGACTTCCGAATTATAATGTATTATCGGAGGGTGAACCAAACGACTCGATTTGCATGAAGTATGTGTAATCCTTAATACACCATCTACACCATCTATCCGTAGATATTTTACATGATTTTATTATTATTATTATTTCAAAATAGGTTTTTGCAGGTAAATGTAATGTACTTTTAATTATTTTTGTCTACAATATGATTCCTCATATATGAGCATATAGATATGAAATAATTTGTATAGACTTATTTTACAATAATCGTATCGTTCGTTGATAGCCAATTATAATGTGAATGTGTTATCTAAGGGCAAACCTAACAACGCGATTTGCACATCAGCAAGTCTATATACTTGTCTATATGTACCAATATCTATATAAAATCATAAATATAAAATCGTGTTTGTTTTAAACACGTATTTAAATACAGTTTTTTTTTCTATATAGCTACAAACCGACGTTCTGAAGCTTACAACGGGGGAAATTATTAATTTGTTAGAATCTGCACAAGATAAACTAAAGAAAGCTGAAAATATAGTTGAAGTTATTGATGAGATTCGGATTTACATTGAAATCTGTAGAAAGGATCTTAATGCTCATAATGACAAATGTAAGCAGGAACTTGATGAACACACGGGTAAATGTAAAGAACAACTGGATGAACATCGTCAAAAGTCTACAGAAAAAGACTACGATGAATGTTGTCAAGGTATGTCCAGTCTTGTAAAGGTCTTACTTCCGATTGCACGGTGATGTAAGTCGCCGAACAAATCATCAAGCTTATAGTTCTTAACATTTAACATTTTTGGCCTGGGGCGTAGCCCAAAGGCCATAGCAATACCAATGTCTGAGCCTATTCGAATTGGCTGGCTGCCAAAAACCAAATTCCCAAAACTCTGATTTACCACTTAATTCATGCGCAATAAAAGTAGTTCTTCGCAGATCTCAATAACCCGCCTTATAAATACAGAACATCACTATATAACATGACAGTGTCATTAAAAGTGTAAAAATATATTATTATATAAGTTGTTACAATTATCGTTCTTTCTTACTTTGTTGCTTGCACTATTTTATCGTTGATGTTTTGCGCCAATTTAATGCGCAATGATACGTAACAAGTTCCTTTCCGGTGACACATGGTGAACAAACCAAACGAAAGCCAGTTCTGTATCTCAAATCGCTGAAATCGTGGTATTCATAGTAATTTTCAATTCAAATTTATGTTTAAAACTGCTTTTTATTTTATTGTTATATCTATATCGCCATTTTATTGATGTTTGAACTTGAACTCTTGAGTTGTCACATAATTTCGCGACCCGGAAATATTTTTCATTGAAAGTTAAGAAATTCTTCTGAGTGATTTGTGCTTTAAAAACTGTATTCAGCATTATTGTATTTGTTTTGTACATATATTCTGTTGTAGAAAGACATTTTTAGAATTCCTACCTTGTATTTATGTGTGCTTTTCCTTTAAATATTGATTGAAATTCTTCAGTTACCTTAAAATTAGAATATCAGCTTCTGAAAACTTTAAAACAGCAAATTTAACAGCATTTTGCAAGCCAGTTAAGTATAAAAAAATGTAATCTTCAAATAAGAAATTGTATTGTTATGAACCATTTGTTGCATTTAAAATATTTTCCATTATAGCACCGCGTGAGAGCGTTGTGATTAAAATTTTGTCATTGTTCAGTGTTGTGTTGTCCATTTTCAGTGTTCAGTTATTAAGTTTAGTGGCTGTGTTGTTAAGTGAATTATTGTGTGGATACATTCTGCAAGTCCCATATTTGTTTATAGATTTTTGTATTATAAACCAGTTTGCATTTGTAAATATAAGGACATTCAACTGTTTCTGATAAAATAGTTCAATTAAATTGCTCACATTTTATTTAACATTTAGAAAGAGTGTATTCCAAATTGTTTTAAATTATTACATTTAAATATACAGATAACGTTTTGTTAATAGCGTAAAGTTATTTTGTCTTCAAGGGAAAATGTTATGACATTTTCACTTATCTAAAGGGAAAGTTCAGGTATTTTAATCTGATATTTGAATTATATTGCATTTTATTTTCAGCTCAAGTGTTGCTGTGCCAAAATGTAATAGTCATTATTTTCAGCTATTATTAATTGAGGTTGCAGTTGAGGACCCGAGTGCCACAAAGTTCATTATTTGGGATTTAAAATTTGATTTGCTTTGATTTAAATTTGTACATTGCCCTTGTAGCTTAAGAATGTTTTTCATTTCCATTTGTCTATTACTGTTTTTTTATTATGCTCCCCCAAAATTTATTTTGGGTGGAGCATATAGTCGCCGCTATTGTAACAAGAGGAGATGTGCAAATTATCAGCGGGTTCTGGTCGGATGATTTTTCACAGAGTTATGGTCCTTTGAAATTTTCCATTAACTGTACATATAGTGCAATTCTTGTCCGGGCTATTTCTCAGCAACTAATGACCGGAAATCAATGAAACTTTAAGCGAAGCTTCACTACCAAGAGGAGATGTGCATATTATCAGCCGGTTCTCGTTGGATGATTTTTCACAGAGTTATGGCCCTTTGAAATTTTCCATTGTACATATAGTGCAATTATTTTCCGAGCTATTTCTCAGCAACGTATTACGGGAATTCAATGAAACTTTATGGGAAGCTTCACTACCAACAGGAAATGTGCATATTATCAGCCGGTTATGGTCGGATGATTTTTTACAGAGTTATGGCCCTTTGAATTTTTTTATAAACTGTACATATAGTGCAATTCTTGTCCGGGCTATTTCTCCCCAACTACTGACTGGAATTCAATGAAGCTTTATGGGAAGCTTAACTACCTTGAGGAGATGCGCATGATATTTGTGGGTTCTGGGCAGATGATTTATATAGAGAGTTATGGCCCTTTGAAATTTTTAAGTTGCTAAACCATCCATCGTATTATTTCGTCCAAACTTATGCCCCTCAAGACATTTCCTTTTATCTGAATATATAGTGCAATATTGTTACAAAAAAACCTTTGGGGAGCATCACCCGTCTCCGACGGTTTCTTGTTTGAATATGAATCATACCATATTGAATATGGAAGAACAGCAAGGTGCTGGTGGGGTAGGCCAACTGTGGAAGAAATGTTAGAAATACTATCCAATAAATACGGATTTCATCCAAACCTTATAGTGCAAAGAAAGTTGGAACAAGTGACCCGAGTATTAGTGCCAATTTATTACGGTCTGCAAATAGTCTTAAACGGCGACGATGGGTGCCAAAATAAAGAGAAATGATGAAATTTATAGGAAAACGTCTATTTTTCAATGAAATCGTTCTTTTTGTACAAGAAAACTAAATTGGAACAATTCAAAAAATGTTTACAACCGAAAGGAAGACGATAACGGTGGGTTTTCTGGTTTGTTTCAATGAACAAATATGTCCTTTAGTTGATCTGTATCCCTTTTTATGTGAAATAACGCGGAAAATACACGAATTTTGGTCATGTTAATGCCCACCCATTTGTAAACAAACAAGAAAAATTCGACCGGAAGTTACGGGAAGTCAAAATAAATGCAGTTCTTCTGTGGCTTATCTTGAGAAAATCATATCTTACAAGTTTTGAGTTTGTTTTAAAAAGTTAAAAATGGAACTGCTTTATGATTACTGTTTGATTTTCCAGCAAAAATGGTGTTTGTTTTTTCCACTTTTGTATTCGTCCCCAAAATGGTTCGTACTTAAGATTATGTGAGATTGCAGTATTTTACACTGGGACAGGTCTAGACTCTGTTAGGGTGAAAATACTTCATATAATAATTAAGTAATAAATATTGTTGCCTTACATTGTCTAGAGTTTTGAAGGCATTAACAAACAGTTTGGATCCAGATCAGATGCAACAGTTACAGAATCGTTGTGACGTCTGATAAGGATCTAAACTGTTCAGCACGGTTTTCAGATTAATTTCAGATTAATTGAATTATGAGTAAAGTAAATGTGCTCATATTTATCCTCCGCATGTAGCAGTATTCGATTTAGTGTTTGCTCTTGAAATATTGTGTTATTTTATAATACTGGTAATTTCAATTACACATTTTGCAATGTTCAAGGCCAAAAAAAACATCAGAAGTACATATTTTGTGTTGTTATTCATACATTTACTATGTGTTCTTTTAGAAATTTGCTTAAAAATCACCTTTGTTTGCATAAGAAGGATATTGCATAGTTGGGTCATCTTTTGGTTATTTTTTCATTCCGACGCTTTAATGACCACTGCCAGTGGGTGTACAAGAAATGTCATAACTTCATGAATTTAAGGGATATTCATTTTTTCTTTCTGTTTTGTTAACATGAAGACTTAATGTATCGGGAAACTTAAATGTTTTTAATATTGGATTTATTAAAAAAAAAGAGTGTTGCATTGCTAGTATATTTATCCCCACGCTTTTCGGAGAAAAAGTGGGGAGTATGTGGTTATCTCCGCCGTTTGTCCGTCCGTCCGTCCTGGCCGCTAACTCCTCCTACACTATTAGCACTAGAACGTTGAAACTAACACACATGGTAGCTATAAGCATATGTGCGACAGTGCACTTTTTGGAATTTTGATATGACACCTGGGTCAAAAGTAATGGGGGTTGGGGTGGGGCGGAGTCAGAGACTTTCCTGCGACCGCGATTCGAAAAAGGCTCATAACTACTGTGTCCCTTCAGATATTGCTTTCATATTTGGTATGCATGCGTATCTAGACATTACCTTTCCATGCGCATACAATTGTTTACCCCTATGACCTTGACCTTGAACTTTAGGTCAGCGTTCAGGTTTCGAAATCTGCGACCGCGATTCGAATAGGCTCATAACTACTATGCCCATTGAGATTTTGCTTACAGATTTGGTATGTATGTGTTATCGACAACACCTTTCCATGCGCATACAATTTTTGACAATGTGACCTTGACCGTAAACTGAAGGTCAGCGTTCAGGTTTCGAAATCTGCGACCGCGATCCGAAAAAGGTTCATAACTACTGTGTTCCTTCAGATATTTCTTTCATATTTGGTTTGCATGTGTATCTGGACAACATCTTCCCAAGCGCATTAAAAGTTTGATGACCCCTGTGACCTTGAGCTTGAGGTCACCGTTCAGGTTTCGAAATCTGCGACCGCGATTCGAAAAAGGCTCATACCTTCTGTGACCCTTCAGATATTGCTTTCATATTTGGAACGCATGTGTATCTGGACAACACATTTCCATGCGCATTAAATTGTTGAACTTGGGGCCCGCGTTCAGTTTTCGAAATCTGCGACCGTGATTCAAAAAATGCTCATAACGTCTGTGTCCCTTCAGATATTGTTTTCATATTTGGTACGCATGTGTATCTGGACAAGACCTTTCCATGCGCATAAAAATTATGACCCCTGTGACCTTGACCTTGATCTTAGGGTCCGCGTTTGGATTTCGAAATATATTTCGTGGCTATCTCCGCCGTCTGTCCGTCCGTCTGTCCTGGCCACAATTTCCTCCTACACTAAAAGCACTAGAACCTTGAAACGTACACACATGATAGCTATAAGCAGATGTGCGACAGTGCACTATTTGGAATTTTGATCTGACCCCTGAGTCCAAAGTTATGGGGGTAAAGGTGGGTCCGGGTCAGAGATTTTCACTCATTTCTAGCTCGGCTGTTTTCAGAGAAAACCCGAGGTATTATCATAGCCAGCTCGTCGTGTCGTCCGCCGTCCGCGTCGTGCTAAAACCTTGACATTAGGCTCTAAAATCAAAGTGCTTCCACCTACAACTTTGAAACATCATATGTAGATGCACCTTGATGAGTTCTACGCGACACACCCATTTTTGGGTCACTAGGTCAAAGATCAAAGTCACTGTGACCTCTAAAAAAAGCAAAAAAAAAAGTCTGACAATCTTTCATTTATTCATAACTGCACCCGCAGCCGAGCGTTGGTACCCGTTATGCGGTGCTCTTGTTTTAGGTTATTTTACATTAAATTTTTCATTTCTACACCGAGTAACTTAAAATTGACCATCTCTTAAGACAATACGGTCAATCTCAACTATGCATGGCCCCATTACCAACCCTGGGGCGCCCCTGGATCAAACATGCGTGGTGGGGATACGCGTCGGCCCCTGCCGCGCCGTTTCTAGTTTTTTTCTATTTTAGGCATAGTGGATACATGTTTTTGTTTTTTTATTGTCATTTTAGGGGTAATCTTTCATTCTGAATAAAAACAGTTTTTCACATAAAATCTGACGTTCAGTTTCGTGATGCCATTATCAACGTTAAATATGACGTCATCAGATCTCTTCGCGGAAGTCCTGGATCAAAATCGGCACTTTAATTGGTTTTCAAATAGAGTTTATTTTTTAATTAGAGTTTATTGTTTGTCATGTTAACAAAATATTCTATATTTTGCTGCCTTATCAGTTTATATAAGGACATCTGGTTTGGTTGTATAATGTCATAATTAGCGATAACAAAAGTTGTTTTTTAAGTAAAGAACATTTAAGAAAAATGCCGATAAAATGTAGAACTGATGATGGGAATCTAAAATCAATTGATAAAATCATGGTCAACCTTACGTTAGATTTATTATACATGCATAAAGTTGATATTATGGGGAAAACATTCTGTCACTGTCTTCATTTTTTATTCATTTGCACATTTTCTAGCTTAAAGTATCATTATTGAATAAAACCAACTTTAATTTATGTCAGGGAGCAGTGAGAATTATTTCCCCTCAAACCTTATCAAAATTTGAAGTCAAATAAAAAAGTAAGAATTTTTTAATAGTAGAAATTACCTCCCTTTGTACCAGTTTTTTTACAAAATGCTCTGGCGCTACAAAGAGCTAATGTATATACACAATTTAATGCCAAAATAATCATCTTCAGACATAGACATATCACATTGCATAACAGAAGCAGTTTCCAATAAGCATTCATATTGCAGGGTTAGTGCAACTTCTATAGAGTGGTGGCCACAGGGAACCCTGCCTTTTAAAATTAGAGCAAAATCCTTGAAAACAATCCAAATTTTGAGAAAAAAATGGGGCGGGTGGGCCGATTTGATTTTTCAATTCTAGGTGTCGGACTTAGACATAACTACTGATGAATGCGCAATGTTGGTTAGGTAGACTTTAAATTTATGAACGCCTTTTGTCAAATGCACCGCTTATAAAATCAATGTAGAGGTCGGCTAAGATGGAATGTTATATATACCAGTCTGTAATAGTTGTTACACTATTTCTGCGTCAAAATGATCAACATTTTCGCACTCTACTTTAACTTTCACATGACACTTTTATTTATTAGGTAACAAATTCAATAAGCGTCTCGAAGACTTTGAATTGCCGATTCGCCTTTAGCAGTTTTCGTACTCAGCTGTTTCATATTTTGCACTCCTCGGCGTTATATTATAGTAATTTCAATACAGTTTTTTTTTTCAAAATAAAAACTTTTGGGCGGAGCGATTTGTGTAGGGCGGGTGGGATGAGAATTTAAGAATTAATTTTCTATTGCCTATTCATATGTTTTAGCTCACCGTACACGTAGTGACAATGTGAGCTTTTGTGATCACTCGTCGCCCGCCAGTCCGTTAACATTTGACTTAAATAGCATGTCATCCTAATAAACCACTTGCCCAATTTTGAAATAACGTTCTTTGGGTGACCCTCTAACACTTGCATTATTTTACCTTCACTTGTGTAATTGTGTTGCATATATGCATCAATGAGCTTTACCCACCAGACCAACTTCGGGGTAAAGAGGTCATTCACTCTGATGCAATATAGTCTAAATTAAGGACCATAACTTGTTAGTCCTTCCACTTAAGCCTCCAAACTTTACATGTAAAGGCAACATGATGAGATATAGATCTACCTGCCTGGCTCAATTAGCAGTCACAGAGTCAACGGTCAAGGTCACAAGTCAACAAAAAATGCCCTATCAAGGAATCCTTTTACTTGCAGCCTACAAACTTTACATGTATATGCATCTTTATGACCTCAATCAGCAGAACCCACTTACAGGTCACAAAGGCAAATGTCAGGGTCACCTCTTTAACACCTTTAGTGAGAAATGAGTATAAGTTACATCGGTGACATTTCTTATTTGACTTTGGCCTTGAGATTTCACAACTGCATTTGGGTATATAGCATAATTCCCTTTACAGTAACCTCTCTTATTGTGCCCCGCTACAAAGTGGGTGGCATTTGGCGTTGCACTTGTCCGTCCAGCCGTACGTACGTCTCATAATTGTGTGAATGTAACGCCTCGTTTACCACTGGGTGGAATTTGCTCAAATTTTCATGGATGTATAATCTTAATGTGTAGATGATCATTAAGGAAGGAATTTTTGCTGTGATTAATTTCAGCAGAATTATGGCCCGTTAATGGTCATTTTGGGGTCCGGATCTTGTGAACGCAACTCCTTTTGCACTTCTAGGGGTAATTTGCTCAAATTTTCATGGATAAATAACCTTAATGTGTAGATGATCGTAAAGGAAGGAATTTTCGCTAAAAAAAAATAATTTTAGCATAATTATGGCCCCTTAATGGCCGTTTTTGGGTCCGTGACATTGGGGGCACCCGTGTATTATGGACACAGTTAGTTTCTTTATAAAATTATTTTTTTTAAAGTTAACAGGAAGCTGAATTGCTTTACTTACCTATTTTTCAGACACAGCCCTTACAAAGCTTTTAAAGCAGTCAAACGTTTACATTTACTTCAGTTTAGTCACTAAACTTCCCAAGTACACTAAATCTAGCCCCAGAACTTAGCGCCTACAGCGCTTTGATTGTGAAACGTGATCAACTTTCAAAATATTTGCAGTTAATTAATTGCATTTTTTGAGCATCACATCTTTTATCTTAATGCTAAAACGTTTGCCAATTGCAAACAATGTTGTGATCATGAGCGCAGGGATTAATGATTAACGATATACTTATATTAAGTTTATATAGCAAAGTGATGTACATGTCATTATTACTTCACAAATTGAAGTTATGTACTTAACAGTGTGACATTTATAAAAATTGCAATACTACTTTGTGATATGACTATATGATATACATGTATGCTTGTTGAGTCGTGGGTAATTTTCATAAAGTTGTTACATCACTAATATTTTATAAATAAATGACTATGAATCATTATAACATAAAAATACATATTTGGCGTTTATATGTGTAGCTTTTTTCAAATGTTAATCGTCTGCTTTAATAATAAATAATCGATTGTGTTGATGTGTCAAACCGCCATCTTGAAAATATTTCCTTTTGAGTCGTGCGGCTTTTCCAATTTCAAGATTTGCAAAGTTTACTATAAATAGCCTTAACACTGACATTGCAGAGGAGGTTAATTTCTTGTGAAAAAATGTCAACAGACGTAGTATGGAACATACTCATAACGAACGATTTTGTGTTTCTTTGGAACACTTTATGAACAATTGATAAAAGTGGAAATATGTTATTAGAGTTCTAATGAATTACAATATTGACATGTTTTGCTGCACTTTTGATCAGCAAACGATGGTGACCAGGTCAATTTGTTTTGCCTTAACGCTTGCATCATTTGGGAACGTTATATCACGTGATTGCGCGCGATCTCTTTGACCACGACTCAAAAACAACCCCAGTTCAACAAGAACCTACCATACAAACGCTCGTTTTATGATCAACACTGCTCATGATCAGATTCTAAAGTAATCAATTTATATAACTTTAATGGAAGGGTTCTAGAAAAGTATTTAAGCAATTTAAGTTTTTAAATACATACTGTCTTCTCTCTTCAGATTTTCAGAGACGCTTGATAGCACATTACGTTGACACTTCTAGCAATGTTCCTCTTTCAAACTTGGATCAGAGTCTTGATAAGCGTATAGTAGATATATATGCAACGCCGAAAATACACAGAATTGAAATACAAAAAGATGGAAAACGCGTAAAAAGGGAGCAAGTGCTGACATACGAAGAAATATTTTGCACAGATGATGAGTCCAATCGACGTATATATCTACAAGGTGAACCCGGCAGCGGAAAATCTACATTTTCAGCTAAGTTAGTTCATGATTGGTCCCATATTAATCAGGTTTCTTCGGAATTTCCTTCTTCTTCTGACATCACAGGATTTTATGACGTTTTAAAAATTCAACAATTCAAATTCCTATTTTTCGTCACATTGAGAGATTCGAGAGGTCAGACAGATGTATCACAGATGATAAAAAAGCAGCTTATTGATACAATATTTTCCGAAGACGAACGCATTGAGGTGTACAAAATGTTCGTACGAATAATGCAGGTTGAAATTTGCCTGGTAGTACGTGAAGGTCTAGACGAATGGGTACCTCCTGAAAGCAGCAATCTAGCTGAACCTTCCATGGCCGGATTTCAGATGGACAAGTGAACGATCCTAACAACATCTCGACCATGGAAGCTGGCTGATGAACGTATCAAGAACTCGAAAATCGACAGTCTGTTAGAGATCGAGGGGATATGCGATCCATATACATTTAGTGAAAATATACTTCAATGCATGATAGACCAGACAAAGAATCTAGGAGAAACTATAAATAACTTTTGGTCATTCGTTGTAGATCGTAATCTCAATCTCGAGTCGTTATCATCCTCACCAATATTGTTTATGCTAGTCATATGGTCATGGAAAAACACGATTGAGGATGAGAAACATTTGAACGGATTATCATTGTGTGCACTTTACACTTCTCTGTTTGAAAGTCTTTGCAAAAAGGCTAACAGTGCGATTGGTTATTTCAACGATTCTAACCCGCCACCAGTGCATTGTTTTTCTAGCACAAGTTATATTCAGCCGAATATTGACCACTTAGATAAGCTTGCCGAAGTAGCCTGTAAATTGCTTTTCTCTTCTGAGAGAGAATCATCTATTGTTTTCAGTGACATGAAATTGTCCAACTATTTTTCTCCGGACGAGTTCCAAGTTCGCAAGACGTTTGCTTTCAAGTCAGGAATATTAACAAACAAGAAAGATAAAAATCGGACAGAAAGCTCAAACTCGTTCGTTCACAAAACTGTGCAGGAACATTTCGCAGCATACCATATCGCCTGCAATCCATACCTCATTGATGACGTCATATCCAGATATTTTGAACGCCACAATACATCATATCTTGAAATTGCGCAAGTTTTTATATTTTTGTGTGGGATGAACATTTTTGCTGCGAATAAATTGTCGGTCTTGATGAATCAGTATGACATTAAACATTGTAATGTTGATAATATGGATATAACGAATCCCTGTGAGTTTCAGCGTATCATTGAGTCTGGAATCAGAGAGGCAGCAGCCAACAATCAAGATTACATGCAGCTGAAACTAAGTCGTTTTTCTATTCAAAAAATGAACATAAGAGATTTAAATCACATATGGTCTACAAACACGTTCAATGCCCAAGGATTATACGTAATGATATACACGCATGACGTCATGAGTTCATCTGGACGTAGCAAGCCTACATCCAATTTTGAGTTTAACTTGTCATCGTGCCACAAGTTGAAAATATTGTATCTATGGGGAAGCGGCATATGGCTGAAAGGTAAAATATACAAATATATGCGATTTACCAAATACGTATTATTCAATTGGGTTTAATAATGACCGTTACATGTGCTATGATGTTATTTACAATAGCTACTGCCATGGATTGCATTCTTATGACTTGTTTGAGGGTTTTTGATTCCTGACTTATATTATGCACGTGTACTCTTCGTTGATTGGCAAGCGTTGAATAACAACACCTCAGTTAAAAACGTAAATATCGTGTCTTCATCCATAATGACGCCGTTAGTAGAACACAACTCTAAATAGCACATAGATGATACACGTTTTTCAAATGCTCGGCGTTAGCGATAAATTTCACTTAAAATGCAGTGTTGACAGACGTCTTTGTTAAGTTGTTAAGCAAGCCTCGATTATGCATTGAGGTGATTAAATATAAAAATGCAAGAGGATATCAACATGCAAGAAACTTAAGTACTTGTGAAAGAGCTGAACATAGTTCGAAAATAGCTGCATTGTGCGTACATAGTTCGTTAAAATATTCATAAGTTTAACGTATCCAAATACATAAAAGATCAGATCAAGTCAGAACGTTAAAAAGAACCTATATTAAAGCTCAAAAATATGTATACAATGAAGTGGTTGGAGCATATCTACTTATAAGCAATGATTTTTTTAATTTGCATTCAAAGACGGATTTAAAAAATAGGTTATAGAGATCTAACTATATTCATGATGAAATTTTAAATTGCCATAGTGCGGGGCATCAGCAAGTACAATCACATGGTTATATTGTCTATTTCCAGCTCTTACATGTACCTGCCATCAAGCAAGCTTAATAATCTTCTCCACTGATTATGTCTACGCTTGTTAAACCAGCTTTGCTAGTAAATCTTTTTGAAAATAACTCGCTGTTAAACTTCGTAAATGTACCAGCTGTATACATAACACTCAGACCACATAAATGGTTGAAGGCCCTATCCCACGCTTGGGTCTAATGTAAGCAAACCTGCATGAGGAATCCAGTCGTCGAAATTTGCACTAGTCCGACAGCAAAAAACTAGTTTTTTTTCTTTCGGGCTTGTAGGAAATCCAACATTACAAGCCCGACGTGCTTGTACAATTCATTTAACAGAAAGCGAGTTCGAATTTCATTTTCAATATTTGTAAACAAAGTTTTGAGCCGCTTAAATCAACAGCTGCTTATGTTTTTACACACTGCGCGCACGTGCTGGGCAATCAGCCGATAATTGGATTACTGCGCATAAAGCGCATGGTTTTGTGGTTCCCGGATTATTATTATGTAAAAAAAATGTTTTGCGTTTCGTTCGGGACACAGAGAGTAATGGCCGAACAGTTGTCATTGAAGAACGTCGTTGAGGAATGCGAATCTGAGGTAAGTGTGATCGACGCATTTGTCAACTGGCTTTTTGTAGAATAACCTGGCACTTAATTGCTTATATATCTTCTGGTGGTTCAGGTTTGCTCTCTCTTTCACATAGATATATGGGCTACATTTCTGCTAATTTTTTACCTAAACTTAATGTATATATTTATAATTGTGATTAAATTGAAATCCGTGTGTGAAATTAATTTCTTCTTATTTCAGGATCCGAAAGAGGCTGGCTCAGATGAAGAGGAAGCTGACATGGATGAGGATGAAATTAATAAGAGAGTTGTATTGTGTTCTAAAGATTGAATAAATGAATGCTTCTTTGGATGTTTTATGTTATGTTTATCTGCATTTTTAACAAAAATGTTTGGGCTAGTAAAATCTGACTCGGGCTAGTTCAAATTCCCATATTACTAGCCCGACTTGCTTGTAGATTTACATATAAATTTCAATGACTGGGAATCAGTTCACATTGCAAATTTTGTTACTATACGAAATCTGGGTTGAATTGCTACAAGACATGATAACTTATTATCATTCATTAATGTTCTAGTTATTTTTGTTGCGTCTGTTGTAGGATAAACTACCACTAATAGATAGTTAAAATGACAAGGTAGTGGCAGTATATATCTTAACAATTACTGTTTGCGAACTTAAAAATCCATTTCTGATGATGCATGTACTTATTAATACTCCGGTAATCTTCTAAGCATACTATGACATCCACCAATCATCCAAGCATGTCCTCTATTGTCCAGCAATCCCCTTCGCAAACACTCTTATGTCCAACACTCCTCGGAGAATATACTGTGACGTCAAGCAGTCCTCTTAGCAGAAATTATAATGTACATAAGTCCTGTACGCACATAGTTTGTTGACCAGCAATCATCTTAGCACATAATCTTTATTTCAAGTTGTCCTTTAAGCACATACTCTGGTTTTCATCATTTAAGCACATACAATCCTCTCAGCACATTCTCCGATTTCCAGGAACCCACTTAATACGTACACTGAGGTAAAGCTATTATCTAAGCACATGCGCTGATACTCAGCAATCCTCTAAGCTGATATTCTGATGACAAGAAAAAAAAACTTAGCAAATGGTGTTATGCCTACCAATCTTCTTAATATATATAACGATGGTCAGCAATAATCAACGCACCAACTTGAATGTCAAGCAATCCTGTGAGGATATACTCTGATGGCCATCAATCTTCTTAGTGCACACTTCGATACCCATAATTCCTCTTAGCATATACTCAATTGTCCTTCCAATCATCTTAGAACATACTCTGATGTCAAGTAATCCTCGTAGAACATACTATGATGTCATGCAGTCCTCGTAGAACATACTCTGATGTCCATCAATCCTCTGAGTACATTCTCTGATGTCCAGCGATTATCGTAGTACATACTCTTATGTCTAGCGATTATCGTAGTACATACTCTGATGTCTAGCGATTATCGTAGTACATTCTCTGATGCCTGGCGATAATCGTAGTACATACTCTGATGTCTAGCGATTATCGTAGTACATTCTCTGATGCCTGGCGATAATCGTAGTACATACTCTGATGTCTAGCGATTATCTTAGTACATAATTTGATGAATTGCAATGATCGTAGTACATACTCTGATGCCTGGCGATTATCGTAGTTCATACGCTGATGTCTAGCGCTTATCGTTGTACATTCTCTGATGCCTGGCGATTATCGTAGTACATACTCTGATGTCTAGCGATTATCGTAGTACATACTCAGATGTCTAGCGATTATCGTAGTACAAACTCTGATGCCTGGCGATCATCGTAGTACATACACTGATGCCTGGCGATTATCGTAGTACATTCTCTGATGCCTGGCGATTATCGTAAAACATTCTCTGATGTCTGGCAATTATCGTAGTACATACTCTGATGTCTAGCGATTATCGCCGTACATACTTTGATGAATAGCAATGATCGTAGTACATACTCTGATGCCTGGCGGTTATCGTAGTACATAATTTGATGTCTAGCGCTTATCGTAGTACATTCTCTGATGCCTGGCGATTATCGTAGTATATACTCTGATGTCTAGCGATTATCGTAGTACATACTCTGATGCCTGGCGATTATCGTTATACATACTCTGATGCCTGGCGATTATCGTAGTACATACTCTGATGTCTAGCGATTATTGTAGTACATTTTCTGATGCCTGGCGATTATAGTAGTACATACTCTGGTGTCTAGCGATTATCGTAGTACATACTCTGATGTCTAACGATTGTCGTAGTACATTCTCTGATGCCTGGCGATTATCGTAGTACATTGTCTGATGCCTGGCGATTATCGTAGTACATTCTCAGATGCCTGGTGATTATCGTAGTACATTCTCTGATGTCTAGCGATTATCATAGTACATACTCTGATGTCTAGCGATCATCGTAGTACATACTCTGATGCCTGGCGAGTATCGTCGTACATACTCTGATGTCTAGCGATTATCGTAGTACATTCTCTGATGCCTGGCGATTATCGTCGTACATTCTCTGATGCCTGGCGATTATCGTCGTACATACTCTGATGTCTAGCGATTATTGTAGTACATTCCCTGATGCCTGGCGATTATAGTAGTACATACTCTGGTGTCTAGCGATTATCATAGTACATACTCTGATGCCTGGCGATTATCGTAGTACATACTCTGATGTCTAGCGATTATCGTAGTACATACTCTGATGTCTAACGATTGTCGTAGTACATTTCCTGATGCCTGGCGATTATCGTAGTACATTCTCTGATGCCTGGCGATTATCGTAGTACATACTCTGATGTCTAGCGATTTATCATAGTACATACTCTGATGTCTAGCGATCATCGTAGTACATACTCTGATGCCTGGCGAGTATCGTCGTACATACTCTGATGTCTAGCGATTATCGTAGTACATTATCTGATGCCTGGCGATTATCGTAGTACATACTCTGATGTCTAACGATTATAGTGCATTCTCTGATGTCTGGCGATTATCGTAGTACATACTCTGATGTCTAGCGATTATCGTAGTACGTACTTTGATGTCTAGCGATTATCGTAGTACATTCTCTGATGCCTGGCGATTATCGTAGTACATACTATGATGCCTGAAGATTATCGTAGTACATACTCTGATGCCTGGCGATTATCGTAGTACATACTCTCATGTCTAGAGATTATCGTAGTACATACTCTGATGACAAGCGAATATCGTAGTACATACCATGATGCCCACCAATAGTCTAAGCATTTGTATGATATCCAGCAATCTTCTTAGCACATACTATGACGTCCAGCAATCCTCGTAGAACATTCTCGGATTTCTAGCAATCCTCTTAGCTCATACTATGATGTCATGCAGTCCGCGTAGAACATACTCTGATGTCCATCAATCCTCTGAGTACATTCTCTTATGTCTAGCGATTATCGTAGTACATACTCTGATGTCTAGCGATTATCGTAGTACATACTCTGATGTCTAGCGATTATTGTAGTACATACTCTTATGTCTAGCGATTATCGTCGTACATTATCTGATGTCTCGCGATTATCGTAGTACATACTCTGATGTCTAGCGATTATCGTAGTACATACTCAGATGTCTAGCGATTATCGTAGTACATACTCTGATGTCTAACGATTATCGTAGTACATACTCTGATGTCTAGCGATTATCGTAGTACATACTCTGATGTCTAGCGATTATCGTAGTACATACTCTGATGTCTAGCGATTATCGTAGTACATACTCAGATGTCTAGCGATTATCGTAGTACATACTCTGATGTCTAACGATTATCGTAGTACATACTCTGATGTCTAGCGATTATCGAAACACATACTCTCATGTCTAGCGATTATCGTAGTACATTCTCTCATGTCTAGCGATTATCGTAGTACATACACTCATGTCTAGCGATTATCGTAGTACATGAGAGCGATTATCGTAGTACATACTCTGATGTCTAGCGATTATCGTAGTACATTCTTTGATGCCTGGCGATAATCGTAGTACATACTCTGATGTCTAGCAATTATCTTAGTAAATAATTTGATGAATAGCAATGATCGTAGTACATACTCTGATGCCTGGCGATTATCGTAGTGAATACTCTGATGTCTAGCGCTTATCGTAGAACATTCTCTGATGCCTGGCGATTATCGTAGTATATACTCAGATGTTTAGTGATTATCGTAGTACAAATTCTGATGCCTGGCGATTGTCGTAGTACATACTCTGATGCCTGACGATTATCGTAGTACATTCTCTGATGCCTGGCGATTATCGTAATACATACTCTGATGTCTGGCAATTATCGTAGTACATACTCTGATGCCTGGCGATTATCATAGTACATACTCTGATGTCTAGCGATTATCGTAGTACATTCTCTTATGCCTGGCGATTATAGTAGTACATACTCTGGTGTCTAGCGATTATCGAAGTACATACTCTGATGTCTAACGATTATCGTAGTACATTCTCTGATGCCTGGCGATTATCGTAGTACATTGTCTGATGCCTGGCGATTATCGTAGTACATACTCTGATGTCTAGCGATTTATCATAGTACATACTCTGATGCCTGGCGATTATCGTAGTACATACTCTGATGTCTAGCGATTATCGTAGTACATACTCTGATGTCTAGCGATTATCGTAGTACATACTCTAATGTCTAGCGATTATCGTAGTACTAATATGCTCCCTACATGAGTGTCCATAAACCTTAATTGTTCATTCTTTTCAATAAATTCCTCTATTATAAGTGTTCAATTGAGAAATGTTTATAAGACGATAAAACCGTGTGTAAGCATAATGTGTCATAAATAGGATAATATTATTAGCGCGTTTCTTAGTTTGATTTAACCATGATCTTACGATAATGTTCGCAATTGACAATTTGGATTACATTATTTTTTCAGAGCTCTGGTTCAAATTGTTTTCACACTAACACGTTCCTGAATGAAGCAGCAGCAACTTTAATATCATCTTCATCAGCAGAATCTCTGCTCTGACACGACCAACAGCATTAACATATTCATGACCATACACACCTCCAGCACAAACACCATGATCATCACCATTACAATCATCATTGCGGTCCACGTCATCCTTGTCGCCCGTATTAGTAATCTCGTCATCATGTACGTTTGTATGTATGTATGCACGTGAGTGCGTGCGTGCTTGCTGGTTTGTTTGTTTGTTTGCGCTATACTCGAAATACGTATTAAGCAAATACATATTCCGTTAGATAAATAATTATACAATGATAGAAATATATCCAATAGTAGATACATCTAAGCAGGTTAAGTTAGTCATACTTTACTGAGTATTATAGTCGATCGTACATGTAAATAAATAACCTACGACTAGTATCGTCCAGAGATATTTACCTCTCTCCGCTGTCATAACAAAACACGTGATAATGATAATGACCCGTGATTCATATAATGGTTTTACGGATAAAATTTAATAAGTATATGGGTTCCGCCCGTTTAACGTTTACTTATTATGCCCCCCTTCGAAGAAGAGGGTTATATTGTTTGGCAGATAACGATCGGTCCGTCCGTCTGTCGGTCCGTCCACCAAATGGTTTCCGGATGATAACTCAAGAACGCTTAGGCCTAGGATCATGAAACTTCATAGAAACATTGATCATGAGGTTGTATGCACAAAACATAATGTCGTTAGTACAGAACGAATTATTAAATGCATATAAAATTATGAAAATGCACAGAACGAAATGATGTATGCACAAAACATTATGTCGTTTGTACAGAACGAATTAATAAATGCACATAACAAAATGACAAATTCACAGAACGAAATGTCGTTTGTACAGAACAAGTTACTAAATGCACATAACATAATGACAAATGCACAGAACGAAATGGTGTATGCACCTAACAAAATGTTTTAGTTTAGAACGAGTTAGTAAAAGCACATAAAATAATGACGCATGCACAGAGCGAAATAATGTATGCACAAAACATAATGTCGTTAGTACAGAAGGAATAAATGAATGCACATAACATAATGCCAAATGCACAGAATGAAATGTCGTTAGTAAAGAACAACTTAGTAAATGCACATAACATAATGGCAAATACACAGAACGAAATGACGTATACACACAACATACTGTCGTTAGTATAGAACGAATTAGAAATGCACATAACATAATGACAAATGCACAGAACGAATTGATGTATGCACACAACGAATTGTCGTTAATACAGAACGAGTAAGTAAATGCAAATAACATAATGGCAAATTCACAGAACGAAATGATGTATGCACAAAATGAAATGTCGTTAGTGCAGAACGAATTAGTAAATGCACACAACATAATGACAAATGCCCAGAACAAAATCATGTATGCACCTAACAAAATGTCGTCAGTACAAAACGGGTTAGTAAATGCACACAACACAATGACGAATGCACCGAACGAAATTATGTTTGCACCTAACAAAATGTTGTAAGTACAACACGATATTGCAAATGCAAATAGCATCATGAAAAATGTACACAACAAAATGATGCTTCTACAGGACAAAATGCAGTTAACACAAAACAACTTAGTAAATGCACAGAACATAAAGACCAGTGCAATCAGAAGGCAGCATAGTAAATGCACAGAACATAAAGACCAGAGCCATCAGAAGGCAGCATAGTAAATGCACATAACATAATGACCAGTGCCATCAGAAGGCAGCATAGTAAATACACAGAACATGAAGATCAGTGCCATCAGAAGGCAGCATTGTGGTTCCATACATTATTTGATGTCAATCTAAGATTGCCAATCAGATGAAATGGTTACCTATTGAAAGCACTTGTTATGTATCATTTATCAATCATTTGTCTAAATGTCATCTAGAAAACTAGCGGTCGGACAACTCCAAATACAATTTCATTTGCCCAATAATTTCCTTTAAAGCCCCCAATTTACTTCGCACGTTATTATAAGGAATATTCTTTAGCAATTTAAAAATAATAATATGCTTGCAATTAAGTCATACGAATTTACTTATTTTCGTGGATGATTCGTGTAGAAATCGAGCGCTTGAATATTTGGTAATGTATATGCATTTGTTCCAGAGTAAACGAAGGCCAGCTATTTTTAATTTATTTATTAATTTATTCAGTAAATTATTGCTCGCATTTTTTTCCAAATAATAACAACACGATAATCTCGCTAATGTAATAGTTTCAGGGAAACAGTGGATAACTGTGAAAGGTTGAAATGTTTTTTAACTTGACATAAATACGTCGTTGATGTCTATTCCACTGAGAATCTATTCAAAGAAATTCACGAACCAATTAAGCCAAATTTTATGAGATGCAAATGTATTGCTGGTATCTCTTGAACGCAGAACATAACAGAACATACCTAGATGATTATTTATTGTATTTCCGTTTATTATTTTATTGGAAACCTTATTCCTGTATGGCACATGTGGTATTCTTGTTTGGTGCCTACATTTGTTTCGAAGCCATGCTTTAATTCCATCATATGAATATTCTAACTAGACACACGTTTTTTTCCTCTGTAAAACATTGTTAATAGAAGACTTTTAATCGCTAAACATGAAGGGTGTTCGATTTTCCCGTTGAATTGATCATGACTGGCAGATGACCCATATCGATTTTCAGGTCACTAGGTCAAAGGTCAAGGTAACAGTGACTCGAAACAGTAAAATGATTTCCGGATGATAACTCAAGAACGCTTAGGCCTAGGATCATGAAACTTCATGGGTACATTGATCATGACTGGCAGATGACCCCTATTGATTTTCAGGTCACAAGGTCAAAGGTCAAGGTCACAGTGACTCGAAACAGAAAAATGGTTTATGGATGATAACTCAAGAACGCTTAGGCATAGGATCATGAAACTTCATAGGTTCATTGATCATGACTGGCAGATGACTGTTGATTTTCGGGTCACTAGGTCAACGGTCAAGGTCACAGTGACTCGAAACAGTAAAATGGTTTGCGGATGATAACTCAAGAACGCTTAGGCCTAGGATAATTAAACGTCATAGGTACATTGATCATGACTGGCAGATGACCCCTATTGATTTTCAGGTCACTAGGTCAAAGGTCCATGCCACAGTGACTCGAAACAGTAATGATAACGCAAGAACGCTTAGGCCTAGGATCATAAAACCTTATAGGTACATTGATCATGACTGGCATATAACCCCTACTGATTTTTAGGTCACTGGGTCTAAGGTCAAGTTCACAGTGACTCGAAACATTAAAATGGTTTTCGGATGATAACTCAAGAACGCTTAGGCCTAGGATCATGAACACTTCATAGGTTCATTGATCATGACTGGCAGATGGCCCCTATTGATTTTCAGGTCACTAGGTTAAAGGTCAAGGTCAAAGTGATTCGAAACAGTAAAATAGTTTCCGGATGATAACTCAAAAATGCTTAGGCTTAGGATCATGAAACTTCATAGGTAGATTGATCATGACTGGCAAATGACCCCTATTAAATTTCAGGTCACTAGGTCAAAGGTTAACGTCACAGTGACCTGTAACAGTTAAATGGTTTCCGGATGATAACTCAAGAACGCTTAGGCCTAGGATCATGAACACTTCGTAGGTTCATTGATCATGACAGGCAGATGACCCCTATTGATTTTCAGGTCACTAAGTCAAAGGTCAAGGTCACAGTGATCGAAACAGATAAATGGGTTTCAGATGATAACTCAAGAATGCTAAGGCCTAGGATCATGAAACTTCATTCACACAATGGCTGCCACTACCACTGACAGCCCATTTTTGGGGCATGCGTGTTTCACAAACAGCCCTTTTTCGATAGTGATCGATATTTGAAAGTGTAAGAGTTTATACCATTAGATAAATGTAACGTCCAGCTGATTATAACAATCGAACATACATACACGTGTTAAAAACATTTCAGCCTTCGGTATTGAATTAATTAGTACCTTTTGAACATATGAACACAAATCTAATAATAGTGTGTGTTTCAATAGAAATTGATAATTTAACCCAGATTTAAAAATTGATTCATTCTAGTTCTCAACAATTCGTTAAAATTTACATGACCTTTTGCCTCTGACAACGAATTTGACAATTATAATATTTGTGTAACCGTTTTAAAATTGAAATAGGTTTTATTAATTTGCAGAAAAAGCCAGCGCGGCCAAATCTGACCTTCCGGTCTGGATTGTTCTAAACAATGCAGATCCAGCCCAGTGTGCAGACCCACCTCCAGTTCTGCCCTCCATAAAACAAATTGATTTGCATGATGTAACGTTGTCCTCTACCTGGCTACGCAGTCTGCTCAGCACGTTACTGTCAATCAATCATGAGGTGCAGTGTAATCGATGGCAATGTCACATAATATCGTGTGTAGAGGGATCAGGTAAACGTTACGACGCACAAATAAAGACCGGTTTAAACAATAAATTACAAATGGATTGTTTATGGGAAGACAGTCCCGGTCTGTGGGAGGCTTTCCAATGTCTGAATATCAAACATCTGAGTATGCGTCTGAGTGGTAGATGGATTACTTGGAAAGTGAATCATGTGGAATGTTTTTCACAAACTCTATCATCGCTCACACAGCTTGAAACGCTAAGTATTAGTGTGAATGAAGACAGACCCGGTCTTTGGGAGGCTCTCAGTGGTCTCAATATCAAGAGTCTGAGTCTGGATGGCCCTAATCCTTTTGGTTTGAAAGTGAATCATGTAGGGCGGTTTTCGCAAACTCTTTCATCGCTCACACAGCTTGAAACGCTTAGCATTATTGTGAGAGAAGACATACCCGGTCTTTGGGAGGCTCTCCGTGGTCCAAATATAAAGAGTCTGAGTGTGGGTAATAGTTATAGAGAAATAAAAGTGAACCATGTAGAGTCGTTTTCTCAGTGTCTAGCATCGCTGACACAGCTGGCAACGCTTATAATATATCTGAGGGAATATATTGACATACGGCTACCTCAATCTTTACAGTATTTCAATATCTACTGTGTACACTTGCATCCATCGGAATTACGCGACCTTTTGCACACAATGGCTGCATGTACTCAGAAAGTTGAGAGTAGGCTGCAATTTGGTTATATGTCTCTTTCCAACCCTGAATATGCGCCACTGGAAGAATGCATTGATATCCAACAGAAAATCGAGGAACTGAAGAATATTAAAGTAAAGCGATTCCGAATATACGAAAGGACAGTTGGATCCATGGAGTGGTCTGTACGTTATATTGGTGTTGTTGAAGACGATGATCATGATAATGGCAGCGTTGATATCGAGGGATACAACGGTGTCATTCTCAAAATGAATGTGAGCAAGATAACTAGAATTGCAATGCTACTTCAGATTCTCCCAGTCTAGATCTTCTAAATCATGCATACGACTAATATCTATGATGCTATGGGCACATGAATTAATAAGGTCGGAATCAATTACTTATACTTTGTAAATAACAACAATACTTTTCCATCTCAAATACATGTCGCCAGATGATGTATATTTCAAACACCGTATACCTTAATATTATTATTGCATCACATTGTGTTTATTCAACGTATACAATATCATAGGAAATTATTGTTTCAATTTAACACGATCAGATTTTTTAATCAAAAGTAAGTATGTTGGAACAATTTTGTTCTATTCTCTATTTAAAAAATACATATCAAACAGCGTTTCATTGTTGAACAACTAAAATGATCAAACGATAGTATATTGATTAATGGAAATCAAAGAACAATATGACGTCATGTTTGTTTCTGCTTCAGCGCAAGTAACCTGTAGAAATCACAAATAGCAAAAAACTAATCGTTTAATTTGTATAACGTTTACGTTTGTTGTAAAAATAGTATTGTATTTATTTATAAAATACATCCTTTTCTTTAAATACATTAGATATAGAATGCCACATTTATTTCAGGTACATGTTTATGCAGGTGCACCTAGATCTATTCTTACACGCCCCGTACTCTCTAGAATTTCATTTAAAAGTATATCATTTACATATAAATGGTATAGATCCGCCCGTAAGTATTCAAGAAAATATCAACAGTTGAGATAATGGTTTGTCTAAAGAAAAAAAAACGCGTGTCGTAAATATTCAAGAAAATATCAACAGTTGAGATAATGCTTTGTCTTAAGAAAACAACCCGCGTGTCGTAAATATTCAAGAAAATATCAACAGTTGAGATAATGCTTTATCTAAAGAAAACAAAACGTGTGTCGTGAATATTTAAGAAAATATCAACAGTTGAGACAATGCTTTGTCTAAAGAAAACAAACCGCGTGTCGTGAATATTCAAGAAAATATCAACAGTTGAGATAATGCCTTGTCTGAAGAAAACAAAACGAGTGTCGTAAATATTCAAGAAAAAATCAACAGTTGAAATAATGCAAAAAAAAACTAACTATGTGTCGTCGTAGAATGCATCATATACTACTATGTGTTAATTTCGTTATACTAGTTCAATAGCGAGTTGCGCTAGAATTCATCATATAATAAAATGTGTTAGAATCGTGATAGAATTTATCATTTGCTTATATGTGTTGCCTATGCATTCAAACACTGTTGTATTTTGTATACATGACCATAATGTATATACGTTTTTCTTGTGACACATTGCTTAATTTGTACAATTACGTGTTGTATGCCTAAATCTTGGCCAGGTGCGAGGTTTGAGGCTCCTTAAAATCTGTTTAAACCTCTATCCGTTGTATTGACCATTCCAGGGCTGCGACCCCAGGCCTATTTATTGTGTATGTGTTGGCCGTGTCAATTATATGTGTACATGTGTTTTATATCATACCGTTTGGCAAATGTTTTTTTTTGCAAATTAAAAGAGGAGCACATTCTATAAGTTTTTAGCTGCTGATGCAGCTGAGTTGCAATATGTGTGTAGTATAATTAATTTAAGTTTTCATTCATTTACCTACTGACTATTCGTATGGAAATTAAGATAATAAAATATAATAAAATTAGTGCAAATGTGTTGTTTTATATTTTGTAATTCATGTCTATTAACAACAAAATGATGGTTGCAGTTACATTGGGTACGATATAAGATTTGTTTATGACGTTGAAAATCATAATAAGCATAACGATGATTTTGATGACGATGACAACTATTATGTTGATACAAATGATGATGATAACAATTTTGATTATCATGATGATAATAATATGTGATTATCCATAACATTACGATGATATTTTATATGATAACGATTCTGCCATGATGATAATATGATCAACATAAACACGATGCTGGTGATAATTAGCAGAAGAAAGAGTAAAAGAAAATAATATCACTGTAATGATGATTCAGTTATTGATAATGATAACGCACAGGTAGTAAAATAATGAAGATTAGCTGGACAAGGCCGGCGCACTTTTAAGAATGTAGAACTTGTTTGGGTATAAAGAAATATATGAGAAAACCGAAAACAATTTGAAAAAAAAACAACTTTGCTTTGAACAGAAACGATAATTACTATAACAGTCATAAAGTAAAAGGTGATAAACCATGGTCTCCAGCTATGTACTATATAAGCTGTTTAATGTTAGACACTACACAATAATTGCGATAACGTTTTTAAACTTGAATTTATATTATACCCTTAAATATAAATATACATACACCGCCCGTTCATTGACAATATACGTCATCAGTGTTATATGGTCATCTTGTAACTCGGATCATTTGACTGTTGCTGTGATACAAAGAAACAACAATTTCATGAACTTAATGAATACTCCTTACGGATTGTTCACATAATAGTATGGACAAACATAACAATCATGATCAAAATTGTAAAATTAAGAACAAAAGTGTTTACTTTCAATAAATACTTTATTTTCCATGAATTTATTTCCATGGCAATACATACAAGGGCTGATCTAGAATATCGCACATCGTAGATAAATTGCATAACTGTTTTTGCGCACATGAGTGTAGCCAATGTAAAATGAAATATCGTTATTTACATTTGCATATATTGGTATTGAAAATGTGACATGTGGCAGTGAAACCCAAATAATATAACTTATTGAAACGATGCATTAACCTGATATGAGTGACATTCTACATTAAAATAATCTTGTTTTAAAACTGGCATAAGCCGATCCAAACATTGTTTAACAATCCACGTACCCCATATTCACAGAATGGAGCCCGGTTGTGGGAGTAAGCGTGAGAGCATTAACGATACGCTATGAATATGAATCGTGTATTAACAAGAAACACAACTACACGTGTGTAACATACGTGCATAATATCCCACATCGTTTGTCTAAGGCAAAGAATGACATGGCAGCTATGCAAACATAAGTTTCATGGCACATGTTTCATGAATAAGTAGATCACTGCGCATGATGATTATGTGTTGCACATAACCACTTGGTGTTGATGGAATATTCGAGATTTTACATTAATCCTTTCAGAAATGTTTGATAAGTTCGCTCTACAAACTAAAAATTAGGGACTGGAACGAATTCTGAAATAATAATCGAATACTAGTATTCGATTTAATTTTTTCAAATATATGCGATTATTCGATTTTTAAAACCTTATATTCAAAACGCTTTTGAAAAAAAAAATGCACTAATACTGATGTCTAAAAATACCACTACACAGCGTATCTTCTATGCATCTTTGAACAAGTGTGTGTGTGTGTGTGTGGGGGGGGGGGGAGGGTGGTCATTTTTGAAAACGTTAATTCATTATTATGATAGTCATATTGAAACATATATATGGTCTATTTTTGACCTAATGATGTACATGTCATTTTTAAAAACGTTAATTCATTATTATGTCTGACTAATGGGGTTGTTATTATTATGTCAGTCATATTGAAACATATATATGGACACATTTTGACCTAATGATCTAGATTTGGGATGCACATGATGATGACCCAGATTCTAAATTGACCACCATATTGTTGAGACAAAAGTGCGATGGGCTCTCATGCGCTTACCAGTGGCCCGAAGAAACTTAATAATTCTGAGAAGTCGAGTTGAGAAGAATAAAAGTACTTTATGAAACATGAATATTTAATTTCTATGCATTTTTTTAGGCATACTTTTGATTGTCTAAACTAATTCAAACAAAAATAACTAATTATTAATAGGGTACAACTCTACTGGAACAAGCCAGATAGCCAGTTGCTGGTTTTCTCTCCTGCAAAATATGTTGTCAAAAAAGGTTCACAAGGTTAAAAGAGGGATTGCAGTTAATGTTCAAGACATACCCTGTAAATTTGATGGAAGAAGCAAATAATTTGATGGAAGGAGCAAATAAGATTCAAATAAAACGGTGTTTATTGTTTTACTGTATTTACCGCTACAGGTTGTTGGCGTGTGGCTATGATATTAATTAGTAAAAACATCATTTTGAATTAAAAAAATATAAAATTATATCGAAAACTCAACTTCTCCGAAAAAATTTTTTCACTATATATATATTTAATAGTGATTTTTTTCCCATAAAAAGTTGACTTTTCGTTTTAATTTGATTATTTTTCATTCAAAATGATGTTGTTACTAATTAATATCATAGCAACACAGTAACCACCTTTGTTTTCCAGTATGTGATTTTCTGGAAAAAAAATTAAATAAATTGAGGTTATGAAACTTTTTCGAGTATCTCACTTTTTTATGAATCCATCACCGGTATCATCCTCAACTTCAACATGACACTATCATGGTATCTCTTGTTGTAAGCATCTTTAGAAAGAAGCAACTTCAACCAGTGTCATAAGGTTGTACTTAAGCCAAAATTAAAAGCTTAACTATATCAAACTATATCATTTTCGAACTCAATTGCGATATCATTTAAACAAAAAATTTGAGCAAATTTCATGAACATAGAAAAACATGATACTTCAGAGAGTTTACTAGGTTTTGATAAAGCTTTTATAAGGAACACTCTCCCGCCCCCTACCGGCCATTTCATTCAACAGACTGAAACCATTTTTTACCTCGGCCCAGATATATTACAAATAATTTTCTAAGCAAGTTTCATGAGGTTTGAACAAAAATGGGACTTCAGTGTTGCCAATGTTTCACTCTATCCATATGATATCATGAAACTGTCCTCATGACCATGTATGTCAACGGATTGCAACAATGTTTGTACTCAGTCCAGATATCATTAGAACAAATGTCCCCACCAAGTTTCTTGAAACTTTGTACCATGCAAGATATATTGGTATATACATTGTACAAACCTATTCTAGAGACAGAAGCGTTTGTTTCCCATGTCATGCCAAATTGAGTTTCTAAAAGAAGTATCAAAATGACTGAATGGCCCATATTCCCAACACAATTCTTTGACTTAAGTCTAAAATAACGAAAATTGGCATAAATAACCACCTGCATTTATATATTGTTTCATGTACATGTATAACATTGTTTGCATGGCATATTCAAGTGGAAACATGTATGTACATATTCAAACGCTGAACATATTTGTATTGCTTCTAAGTCGAGTGTTTATTCTTAAGTCTAAGAAAGGGTTGGTGAATCCTACCCCAGCAAATAAACTTAACAAGTTTGAATATATAGTAAAAAGCATGTAAAATTATTATATATGTTAACTACTTTAGTGTAATGCCTTCGTTTGTAAATATATAAACAAGAGGATAAGGAATGATCCTGCATAAAAGAACAAGAGCTGTCTCCATAGGATGACATATGCCCCCAACAAACGCTTTGATAGAAGTTATTAGCATTTTTCGAAACCTAAACGCATTTTTCGAATCCTAAACGCTGACCCTAAATTAAAGGTCAAAGGGGTCAAAATTTGTGTGCGTATGGAAAACCTTGTCCATATACACATGCATACCAAATATGAATGTTACATCTGAAGCGACATAGAAGTTATGAGCATTTTTCAAAACCTAAACGCAAAGTGTGACGGACAGACAGACAGTGCGATCACTATATGCCCTCCTTCAGAGGCATAAAAATATGAAATTCAGATTAAACATAAAAGACCATACACTTCACATGAGTGCTCATTTTTTATTTGTGTAAATAAAACAGTTTACAAACATATAGTGTAAGTTTTCAAATAAATATATTATCATAAGCAACAGAAATGTAAATATATTGCAAAACAACTGAATAGAAAAAATAAAAAATACATGTATAAAGTACAAAATAAATATTGATATAAAGAAAGATCATCGGGGTGTATAAACACAGGTTACACATAAACATAAGAACAAGAGATGTGTTTGTCAGAAACACAATGCCCCCTACTGCGCCGCTTTGAATTTTATTTTTTTGACCTTGAAGGATGACCTTGACATTGACCTTTCACCACTTAAAATGTGCAGCTCCATGAGATACACATGCATGCCAAATAACAAGTTGCATAATCAATATTGCAAAAGTTATGACCAATGTCAAAATTTTGGTTAAAGTTTTGGACATACACACAATGACAGACACACACATACAATGACAGACAGGTCAAAAATAATATACCCCCGATTATTTGATCCAGGGGCATAAAAACATGACATTGAGTAGCACTAACAGACCAGCCTCCCAATGTTGCAGGACAGCACTTCCTCTCCTTTACGTCCAACAAAGGTCACTGTCAAGGTCAAAGAGGATATAAGCAGTATGGGTAGACAGTATAGTTTAAAGCAACAATAGTTTTAATATATAATATGTGTTGTAAATAGTGATGGTTTTGCGAATACAACAATTAAATCTTGTTACCTCATATAAAATGACAATACAAGACACTGGATACTGACATTGCAATTTCGAGGCAATAAACCAACAATAAAGCATCATTGGCATTCATTGTCAGGTAAGTCATAATGATAATTATTTTGTGTAAAAATTACAAAAATAACAAATAAAATCTAATGCCTGTTATGCTTATACATGTACATGTATAGAAATTCACACATACACTTAATTTGTAATTCGTACACTCCAATCGCATCACCTCACATTGGCTTAGGCATAATGAATATCATTTTATAGATAAGATTTTATTGGTTAAATATCTTGTGTTGACACAAAAAGGTGTGCTTAAATATTGCCAATCAAATGAATCTATCCCAATATGTAAACTATAAATTTAAACTGGCCTTGCATATGTTGATAGAAACAAATGCTGTCATAAACATTAGGTTACACAATATGTCAACTAACATACCATTGCCAGTAACCTAACTAAATAAGGTATATATCAAGCTAGACAAAGGTAAATAATCCGACAATCGTACATCTAACTGACAGACCTTGTATACAGGGTGAAAACACACTGTACTCGTAAACTTGACAGACCTTGTACACAGGGTGAACACACACTGTACTCGTAAACTTGACAGTAGATAGTATGAACCGCACTCTGGGAAACTAAGGCTTGATGCGGGCTTTAAGTATGGTAAATTAAATAATGATTAGCCTATCCCTTAACCTAACCATTTTATGGATGGGTTTAATGAAAGTATAGTCTAATCGGAAATAGTCATCTCTGATGAGCCAATGCGGAATTCTTTATGCCATACTTAATGAACATGCATTAGGCAATATTGTCCAATAGAACTGCTCTGGTTATACGGAGATCATTTCAAAAGAAGATATAAAACTTATTACTGCACCTTAACACCAGCAGATGTAAATTATGGACAGAAAAACTAAACAAACAGCGCACATGACCACAGCAAACTACTTACAGAGAAAATATGGAGCCAGAATCTCAAGAAATACAACTAATTTTTATTGTATTTTACTTCCGGTAAGCATTGAATATACCATTCACATGTCAAACATTATTTCTTATATACAATGTCGTGTTCAACACAGAAAACATGCAATATTTTATTTCATCATATTTTGTATTAGGACACAATGTTCAATGAATCTTCATATCATTTTTAGCAAAGATTCTGGTTCAAATAACTGCAGAACTTAACAGTATGTCAGATCAAAGATTCAGATAATGTTAAACACATGAACACTGTCACATTTAAATATATGCTCAGGTAGAATTAATAATATCACATCCTCAACTTAAAATAGTGTACTTTGTCTGCAAAATGTTAGCAATGTTGAGAATTGTTTAAATACCATGCGAAATGCATATGGACTGAGTATTAACAATAAAATACAAATTCTGTAGACAATATTTGTGCAACAATAAACAAGGAAATGACATCAGTACAACTACTTAACCTTTTAACAGAATATCAACAGGCTAAGTTGAGTAGAAGAACGAATAAGCCACATGAGAAACAAGAAATGTGTTTGTCAGAAATGTCCCCTTCTGCGCCGCTTTGATTTTTTTTATCATTTGGCAGGATCAGATAATTATCTCCCTTTAAAGCTTATTACTTCCCTTGGATTTGTTTTTTTGACCTTTGACCTTGAAGGATGACCTTGACCTTGACCTTTCACCACGCAAAATGTGCAGCTCCATGAGATAAGCATGCATGCCAAATATAAAGTTGCTATCTTCAATATTGCAAAAGTTATGGCAAAATGTTAAAGTTGAAGCAAACAAACAAACAAACCAACCAACAGACAGGGCAAGAACAATATGTCCCCCACTATAGTGGTGGGGGACATAAAAATTAGCCTTGTTCTAAAAACAAGAGGGCCATGATGGCC